>NC_134265.1:316610865-316788365 GCF_031893055.1 Leptodactylus fuscus
TAGCTGACACATTATTATAATATTACTGTTTTATACAATTTGTTACACTTTTGCATGTTTATATTTTACTGTTCATTGTTGCCTGCCACTTACTGTATTTTGTGGTGTGTTGGTCCTCCTATATTTAGCCAGTATTTTTGATATTTATATGAACTACAATTTTGATGTTTTTTTTATATTTGATTACTAATAAATACAATATTTTTAAGGTGATCCTGTCTAGTGACAATTGGCTGCATTGGTCACATGTCATTTTGCCTTTTCAATGCTAATGTAAACAAGGATCAGTAAGGGGTGATGAAACCCTGCAGGATTAATAGTCTGTTTTTAGTGTAGCGTAATGTGGCAAATTTAGCTCCACCCATCCACTACATTGACTCTGCCCATTCCCATTCATTTCTCTTTGTGCTCCCCACACAGTATAATGCTCCTCCAGTCACCTGAATATTATATGCATTATAATGTATTATAATGTTCTTGTCAAATTGACCCCACAGTATAAAGTCTCTTTCCTGGTGTACCGACAGTTTAATGTCCCCCTCCAGCTGCTCCATAGTTTAATTTTCTCCTCCAGCTGCCCCAGTTTAAAATCAGGGCAACTAGAGGAGGACATTAAACTGGACCAGTGGAAGGGGACATTAAACCACGGTGGAAACCGGAGTAAGACATTAATGTCCTCCTCCAATTGCCACCAGTTTAATGTCCTCCTCCAGTTGCCCCTAGTTTAATGTTCCTTACATCTACCACAGTTTAGTGCCCCCTCTATCTTCCCCCAAAGTATAATGTCCTCCTCTATCTGCTGCACCTAATTTAATGTCCCTCTTCATATGCCCCACACAGTTTAATGTCCCCTTCATATGCCGACCCAGTATATTGCCCCCCCCCCCTTCTGTCTGCCTCCACAGTTTAATGTCGGTCTTGAGCTGCAAAATTTTAACAAAAAAAAAACAAAACACTGATACTCACCTCTTCTCGCTCCCCAGCAATGCAGTCTGCAGTCTCTTGTCGCGGGAGCTGCAGGCGCAATATGAGTGACGTTATCACATCGCACTTACAGCTCATCAAGCTGGAGCACATAGGGGGCACAATGGCAAGGCAGGAGCTGTGCGTTCCTGCTTCACCACTGTATTCAACTCATTTGCGTTCTCTCTGGATGCAGATTAGTTAAATTTGGGACATCCCTTCCGCCGACCGTGACTGCGGGACAGGACCCGGAATCTGAGACTGTCCTGCTGAATCCAGGATGGTTGGGAGGAATGAATGTGTTGCACAAGAAGTCCCATCTCACCACAATGTTTTAAGATCCTTTTACTCACATGTCTCCCATGGGAGTTTTCCATTGAATAAAGTCCACAAAACAATCAATATCCTGAAACCATGCCCTCGGATACACACCATGTATTACTAGTGTAAACCTGACCTGTATACCGTGTCGGCCTGGGATGTCTAGAAGGGTGGTGCAGAGATCCAAGCAGGAGGACGTTTCATTATTATACACTGGGGTCACCTAAGACCCCAGAGTATAATAATTGGAGACCCAGGGGAGGTGATGGAAAATAACTAAGACATAGACTCATCTTACCCACCTCTCCTTGCTCTATCCGAGTATGAAGGCTTATACATTTTGTGAGAAGATGACAGTTAGAGTGCTGGAATCCCTCTATATCTCCCCAACATTTTTAACATATGTGTGGTCCATTGCGGGTCTTGAGTAGGCCTCAGCTCCAGGTGTAGATCCTTGGCTCATTACTGGTCCAGAAAAGCCTGCAGCTCCTGCATTACAGTGCAGATCCATTCCATGGAGTGAAAGGAGTTGTATGGTTCTGTCCCGTAACCCTGAGTCAATATTGCACCTGTTTTGTTCGTGTGGCTGCTAGTAAGCCACATGTATATTTAGGTTATCAGTTCTGTTTAGCTAGTGGCTCAGACGAGCAGGTATTTATTTTGCTTTGAAGTTAAGGCTGTATTTTGTTTTGCTCATTTTGTGTCTGAAGTCAAGGTTTATTTATTTTCCAGTTTTTTTGTTTTCTAAATAAACCATTTGCATATTTTGTGTCCCTGTCTTGACTGTTTGGGTCTGCACCACAACTACATTCTCCACAATTTATAGAACAGACAGAGCTCCCCCCTACTGCGCCTGAAACGGCTCTCACTACCCGCCCGTCTCACTCGCACTCTAACATTTCACCACGCCCACTTCTCAACCTATCCTCGCCTCTAGTCTACAGGCTTATATTACCAGTCCTCTGATCCGGGAGCCTATCCTCGCCCAGAATTAATAGGACATGCCCTCCTCACTCACGATAGGATGACTCCTCTCACTCCTCTTGTGTGATAGGTGACATGTCCTTTGACACACCCACTGTATAAAGGGAGGTACGCCCAGTGTCAAGCTGAACGTGAATTACTAGGATCAGTTGATTGTTTTCAGTGAGGCCACACCCAATATGGGCGTGTCCTTCACTGTAAATTTTGACTGCTGTATAAAAATCAAAAGATTTGTTGTATGGCTCAGCTGTGGGGTGCAAGCGACTTATAGTATGGTTCACCTCTGGGGTACAAGAGACGTGCGGTATTGCTCACCTGTGGGAGTACAAGAGATGTGTAGTATGGCTCACCTCTGGGTTGCAAGAGATGTGTGGTATGGCTCACCTCTGGGGTGCAAGAGATGTGTAGCATGGCTCACCTCTGTGGTACAAGTCAAAAGCATGTGTTCATTCTCTGAAAAAGCCATCACTTCACCATCTGAAACTTGGCTACTTTATTAAAGATCAAAAAGCTTCCAACTACGAAAAAACAAAACATCTAGTCCTCTGACGTGTTTCTGATCCTGATCCTGCCTGGATCCTTAAAATACAGACTGGCTGCACCCAGCGCCGCACCTCCCATGAGGCTTCAGGCGGCGCTATGCCAGGGCCCCAGGGAGGGCGGCATTTTTGCTGACCTAAGCCAGTCCAGGACAAGGCCTCCCCTCACGCTCAGGCAGAGAGCAGGACCTCTCCCTGGGAACGCCACTAAGCCCCACCCCCTTCGCTTCACCACACCCTCTTCGCTTCACCAAGCCCCCTTCGTTTGGGGGGGGGGGGCGGCGGCGGCAGCTTCTGTCGTTCGCCTCGGGCGGCGAAAAGGGCAGGTTCACCCCTGGCTGCACCACCACCAGATGGACCTTGGAATTTATACAAAATGCATAAATGTATGTCACTCCTAGGGGTGACTATAAGTTAAATGTAGGCACATAATTCAGGTCATAAGAAGATCCTAAAAGAATACAAAGAAAAGGAACTGGTTGATTGTGTTGCCTTATTGCAATTTTCACTGTTGTTATCATATGTGACCATGACTTTAAGTGAAACCTACCACGTGGTTGAGCTGGTAAGATGGTACAACCATAGACTTAAGACATTTTAGTGACGGATAGCATATGGGAGTCTTCAATTTCATAAATTAGAAGGTAGGCATGTATGTAGACTTTCTGTGACATCCTTGCCTGTCTGGGCTTTGGCACCGTCCTCTGGCCACATGCTGCGGTGTAGGTGATTCCTTCCTTTGGGTTCTTCCTGTATTGTTTGAACACTTCCCTATTCCCTCACCTTGGTAATTGATTTTCTACCACACCCATCTCCTTCACCTTGGTTTCCCTCTGCCCCTCTGATAGTTAGTTTTAGCCTTACCTGTGTGATTGACAGCCTATCTTTCTATCAGGTTTAGGGCAGATTCTTCCTTCCTATTTATTGTTTGCTCACATTCACATTGGTGCTTGCTATTGCCTTGTGCATGCTGGCTGTTCTCTCTTGCTTGTTTGCTTTGACTATTCTCTTGGATTTTTTTTCTGTACTGTACTGCTCAACTGTTACCTAAACCTTGGCAATCTGACCTCCCTTTTGTTGTTGTTGCTTGTCTTGTCTGCATTCTGTATCATCACCTCTATCTCTTCTATCCAGGAATGGTTTTGCTGCCTAGTTGTCATCTGTTACCTAGGACAGTTCAAGCAAGTAGGCTGGAACGGGGGTGGAGGGAGTTCAATTTAGGGTTTACTGTCTATTCATGCCCCTCCACACAGGGTTCAGCAGCAGCTACTGAGGAATTGCTCCTCTAACAATTCCCTTGCACTTTCCCGCAACAGTTAGGAAGAGTCAAAGAGATTAAGTCCTATTTAGGCTGAACTTCAAGCCAGCCCCAGTGTTGTTCATAAGATGGGCCATAGCCCTACTCCCTCTGTGAACTTCTGTGCATATAAATGACAGTAGGGAAAATTGTTGGGACTCATAGCTACGATCCAGCCTATTAGCCTCAGGTCAGACTGGAAACCCTATGATGACCTGCACCCTTTAACCTGAGCATTGCAGGACTTCAGAGACTTAAAGAGGACCTTTCACCACTTTTGGGCACATGCAGTGTTATATACTGCTGGAAAGCTGACAGTGTGCTGAATTCAGCGCACTGTCGGCTTTCCCGATCTGTGCCCAGTGTACAGAGCTTACGGTGCCGGTACCGTAGTGCTCTATGGTCAGAAGGGCGTTTCTGACCATTAGCCAGAGACGTCCTTCTGCCTTGCGGCGCCTATCGCGCTGTACTGTGGAGCGGGGAGGAACGCCCCCTCCCTCTGCTCACACAGCTCGTCCATAGACGAGTATTATCAGGAGCGGGAGGGGGGAGTTCCTCCCCGCTCCACAGCACAGCGTGATTGGCGCCGCGAGGCAGAAGGACGTCTCTGGCTAATAGTCAGAAACGCCCTTCTGACCATAGAGCACTACGGTACCGGCACCGTAAGCTCTGTACACCGGGCACAGATCTGGAAAGCCGACAGTGCGCTGAATTCAGCGCACTGTCAGCTTTCCAGCAGTGTATAACACTGCATGTGCCCAAAAGTGGTGAAAGGTCCTCTTTAAGAGTACTCAGCACTTGAAAGACACACACGGACTGACCAAGGGGAATACAATCATTCCCTCAGCCATCAGGAAGAAGTTGTTGTCTGTTTTTTACAAGCAATTATTCAACATCCTGCTCTCCCCATCAAGGGAACTCCAACCACCATCAGGCCCAGGGAGACTTACTATGGGATTGTGCCCTAATGGATAATACAACCACCATCTTCCACATTGCCGACCCCATCTTCAATGCACCTTCACTTGAGAACTGCTGGAGGGTCTAATATAGGTCACCACCACTGTTAACACAAAAACTACTACTCATAACCTCACTACTAGTACTATTTGCAACCACCTGGCATTAGGAAAAGAAATTTAAATTCAGTTGCAGGTCAGTGACTCTCTGAACCGGTGCTTTTCTGTCCTTGTATTGCCACATTTTGACCTTGTCATTGTAACTTTTTTCTGCAAAATGAAGATGTGGTAGATAATAATAATTTTAGATAAAATATAATATTGCATTTTTAAAATTTGCAATAGGGCTGCTAATCACGAAGATGTACAGTAATAGATGCCGAAGATAAAAAGTGTTTTCCTATGGATCAAAGGTTTAAAACTTCACTGTACAATTTTAAGTGTAATTTGTATGCAGAATGTAAATTTCACAGTTGTAAGCTGATTATATTGAAACAATTATGTTGTAATAACTGATATCTCTCAGTTACCTTATTTTAATATTTTCAAAAAATGGGAGAGAAAAAACAACATTCACAATTTATCATTTAACATCCGACACATCCAGGTGAACACTTTAATATTGAAATTCTCCACTTAGGCTTTTCTCCTACTTATAACCTGCATATATTTTCCACTACAAATAAAATCGCTTACAGTACTAATTATACACATGTCATGCCAAGCTCACATGCAAACCTAAACTGATTTGGGGAAAAAATGAGATTCTGTTGAAAGAATAGTCATTTTCAGTTTATTGGTCTTTCAGCTAATCTGGACTTGAAGACACTATGGATAGATGTATTGCCAATGGCAGACGTTCGGATAATTTGGAATATAGTATAGCCTTGGGAAATGTATGTAATTATCACACATCTTGACGTTACTTTTACAGCCATACTAGGGCACGGCACCAATAATAAAGAAATTGCTTGAGAAAAAAATCAAAACAAAACAAGAGATGGTGCATTGCACCTATAGAATACATTTCTACGACTGATCTTCATCCATGCATTAAAATACAGCATCAAAGTCCAGTATTAAAAGGAAAAAATATTAGACATTTATCTAGAAATAAGACTTTGTTGCCTTTATAAAGTGTTAATAAAGTTTTTTAAAAAATTACATAAAAATTTCCACAATAACGCAAGCCATACAACGCCGAGCTCGGGCCAAGAAACACCACTAGATTTGTTGACCCAAAAGTATCTTGGCTAATCTTAACTCAGCATGTCACCTGGGTTTGGTCCAATATATCTGGCTGATACAGATACCAAGTTTCCGAGACTGAACTCAGCTGTGCATAACTGGCTTTAAAGGGGTTGTCCAGGCAAAAATGGACAACCCTTTTAACGTTAAATAAGCTGGGCGCAGTGAAAAAAATGTATACTCAGCTGTCCCCATTGCTCCGGTGTTTTCCTGCACCTCCTGGTTCTTCTGCTCTGGCGGGTCTCTTCTGGAGTTGTGCTGAAGCTGTCATCTGACCGCTGAGGCCAATCAGCAGCCTCAGCAGACCTCAGGAAGAGAGCCCGTGATGTCACAGGTAGTGACATTCAGGTCCTTCACTGATTGGTGCACATTTGGAGCAGGACACATCCCCGATTTATAAAGAGGCCAGAGCCTCTCGGTAAATTAGGTCAATATTGCACCATGTGAAACACCATGTGTGCAAAAGGGCCCATAGAGAGGCAAATTCTTTCAGACTGTTATAGTACTCTTATACCTCTGATTAGAGAGGAAAAAGACACCGAGCGCTCTAAGCGTAGTAGATCTGTTAAAATGGTGGTAGACAACATTCATTAATATAAATTTAGAACAGTTGGCCTCTCACCTGAAGGGTTGTGGGATATCACAACCCCAATGTGGATTTAAGTTAGTAAACAATCCAGGTGAGAGTGGCAGCAGAATCCACGATGTACCGTAATCTCAGAGGAGAGAGACTGAAAGACTGACACAGTCAAGCAGCCTGAGAAAAGCTCTGCCAAAAGGACGCTGTTAAAGTGCCGGGAGAGGAAGAAACAGGGAAAAGGTGGAAAAGGCCGACCGCAGGGAAAAGGGTGGAGAAGGCCGAAACCCAGAGCACAGACAGCTTTGTTCTTGCACTTGAAGAAGGACCCTTGAAGGTCCGAAACGCGTCGTGCTTTTGTTTCTTAATAAATCCATACGTGGACAATTGGTCTTTGTGTCACTACCTATCAACAACCAGGGAGCGCAGTTTTTCCACTTCATCTTGAACCTCTGGTTCTTGCCTTCCACTTATACCTCTGATTAATGATTATGTGATGGACGTTTTTTAATGGACATCAACCAACAGCATTAAATTCAATGTCTACGAATTGGTGCTATTCACACCACCATTATTTTGACAGTTCATTGCAACAGATCATCAACATACAAGTCATGTCCTATGTTTGACTAAAGAGAAATAAAATCTGAGAACACTGGCAGCCCATGGCAGCCCTGCTCACAAGTACTGCTCTACAGATTGCGCAGAGTGCTGAGCTGCGAGTCTCTGCGTAGGAGCAGTCCACAGAAGACAACGCCGAATAGGTATACCATCTATAATACTCATAATCTTGATTCACCCAGCAAACTATAAGGCACAAATATCTATTCAATATATATGTTTTGATTGAACCTATGTCTAGTTAATCCTATATTATTTTTGTTATTTTGGTCTTGCACTTGACCCTCTCCCAAGGGTGTGTATCCAATACACCATTTAGTATATACCTAGGGGTATCAGTGTATCAGACACAATCCTTTTTTAGTGCACCGGCTTTCAGTCGTGGCTACCCGGTTTTTGGATCGGAACCTGAGGCGGCCTCCACCTCAGGTTCTGATCCAAAAAACCCTGTGTGAACTTACCCTTAGTCTACTCTACCATGACTGTGGCTTGTCTTCTGGACTAGTGGACTCTGTAGGCAGAGGTAAGTACACAACTGTGTAATTGTTGCCGATGTTTTTTAAATTTTTAGATGCATTTACTTAAATATATATATATATTGTATATTATTTTTACAACCATTACTCTTCTGTATCCTGCTATTTTTTTGGAAGGGGGATGCAATTCTGACTTGCAAGTCCGCCCGTGCTTCTGGGTAGACATAAAAATCATGGAGTCTTTAAAACATTTTGAATAAGTTATTTACATAGCCAGTCCACATACGTCACTGCCATGACTGCTGCTGACCTTTTGATGTACATTCAGCTATTTAAAGTATTTTTATATCTTTTTATTTGAATGCAAATTTTATTTCACACAAAAATTCCTGCAACCAGATATTTTTATGCCGCTCGAACTGCTCCCGCAGTACAGAAAGCTGTATTAAGCCACATGGTGCAATGCTATGGTATATCATTTGCAATAATATTGTGTATATATTGTGTTTGGATTAGCATTTATGTATATGGTTTTCTGTTTTGGAATAAACATTGTTAAGCTATTGTTCCAAATAATTTTATGTACAACATAATATCTATGCATCCTGGTACTTGCCATTGATTTTCACTACCTACAGCTGCAGGCAATCTAAGAAATAATAATAGAGAGCTGTAAAATAAGTTAACAAACCATTGCATATAAGACAATACATTAGTCTTTCATCTAATTTTATATGTCTGTGTAAGCTTCTTCCCCGTATTTGGAAAGGAAAAATAAGGAACAAAAATATCAACAATTTAGTTAATGGAAGAAGGAAAATAATCCCATAAATATCATCAAATAAGTTCAGGCCCGGTTCACATCTGCATTCGGTAATCCGTTCGGGGGGGTCCCCATGTGGATACCGAATGCATTGGCAAGAGGTGAGCAATGAAAGCACACGGACCCCATAGACTATAATGGGGTCTGTTTGCTTTCCACACGGCGTCCGCATGGAACATGCGGACATAATAGTACTTCATGAACTACTTTCCTGTATGCATGACTCGTGCGGAGATCGTACGGAAAGCACACGGACCCCATTATCATATTTGGGGTCCATGTGCTTTCACTACTCACCACTTGTCAATGCGTTTGGAAGTTCGTTCGGGGGGGGTCACCATTCGGATTCCCGGAATGGATTACTGGACGCAGATGTAACCCAGGCCTCACTTTTGAGTATTCAAGTACTTAGGCAGGGGCTGGACAGCAGATGGGCTCACATACCCACTTTCACTTTACACCACTCCCAATGGTTGGCCCCAATATATCAGATCCAGTGGCTGGATATACGGTATGGCATGAAGTGTTGACACTTTTGCTATAATGGATTCCCCACAGTTTACTAATTGACAAAAATAAACTTTTAACACTTGTATATTTGAAAGCATTCTAACCTTACAATATTTTTTCACACCTGCCTAAAATTTTTGAAAATCATTGTATTTATGTAAAGACTAAATTTTTGAGTTGCTTAGCATTTTGGGGAGCACTGTACGTAAGAAACCAGATATCTTTGTATACCTCTGTACGTAAGAAAAACAGACAGTAAACAAGGAATTAATTTTCCCTTTTCATTTTAGCAAAACTTTTGTGGGTAAAGAAATGTATGTTTGCAGTATGGAATGCTGAATGGATTTGGAAAGTCACGATTTGTATTGTTTAACACTATTGTCTCCAAAGAATACAGTAGTAAATTTAAAGCGGCTTGCCAAATCCAATCACAGTTGTTTTGTTGCACCTGATGTTGGCAGAATACCAGCAGCCGTTCCTTTCTGTGTTTCATTTCACCGCCAGAATGATAGCAAGAATAAAAAGGCAATGTGACATTGTGTTATTAACACCATTACATACACATGTGCACTTCAGCTGCTTAGTTAGAGCACCAAATCACAGATAAACATTTGCTTTATTTGACAGTACAGTATATATAACGACAATGCAGAAAAGCCTTTCCAAGGATTACTATTTATACGTCTTCTCACAGAATGATAAAGGATTTCACACCATTAAGAACTATAGTAGCTAGAAATATATACAAAGAATAGGAGCTTCATGTATAGACCTCATAGTCTGTTTATAGAAAATACTGGATAGGGTATCAGATGACTTATGGATAGCCATGGGGACCCCCATCAATCTCCAGAACAGGGATCCTTAAGGTCTCTGCTTAAATGGAACAATGGATGTAGAGGTCCATTCAAGTTGGTGGAAGAACTGCCAACAAATGTCTCATAGACTTTATGTGCGCACAGTGGACATGCCAGTCCATTACTCGACTAAAGCAGAGAGCTATAGGTCTACTGTTCTGGAGATTAGTGGGTGTCCCAATGGTCATACCCCACTCAATTTATATTTATCCCCTGTCCTGTGGATAATGCAAAATAGTGGCAAAACCCTTTTAAGGTCCCTTTTTAACTATTTTATTGAGTTCACCATAATAGCTTCCCCTGGAGAGTTTCATACTCTCACCGCATTTAGGAGTAAAGAACACTTGTCTATGTAGATTGTGAGCCCCCATATAGGGATCACAATGTACTTTTTTCCCTATCAGTATATTTTTGTAGAATGGGAGGAAATCCACGCAAACATGGGAAGAACATACAAACTCCTTAAAGATGTTGTTCCTGGTGGGATTCAAGCCCAGGACTCAAGCGCTGCAAGGTGGCAGTACTAATCACTGAGCCACCATGTTGCCCCACACTGTTTTTGGAACAAAAAGTTCTTTATTCCAAAACTAGAGGATGCTCCTTGCTATAATCATACATAGTTCTGGCTATATATAAGTCATGGCAGAGATCTCTGTACTAGTTTATAATATGTTTCATTGGTGGTCTTTGTTAGGTTTAAAGGATAGTGAGAAACAAGGATGTCATATACCACCAAGGCTACGGTTACATCTACGTCAGAGTCTCCATGCCCTGTTTACTATGCAGAGTCCATTTATAAAAAAAATTATTGTTCCTTTGGATTTTGAGTATTTAATGGTGAACGATTTGTGATCTTACTATCATTTTGTTGGATTTTTTCATTTAAAATCGTAGACAGGAAAGTCCTACAGGTACTATTTATTTTGCCAGTGATATTAGGGAGAAAACAACGGATGCCCAATTGACCCAATTATAGTCAAAGGGGTTCCTCTTCAACCAAGGTTGTCCGTCATAGAACAAATCTGTCTTTATTGTTTAATCCATTCTACTGTTCATACTGGGCCATCCTAACGAAAGTGATTTTAGTACAAGCTAATAATCTAGCAAATACATTACAATTAGAGATGAGCGAGTAGTATTCGATCGAGTAGGTATTTGATTGAATACTACGGTATTCGAAATACTCGTACTCGATCGAGTACCACTCGCTATTCGAATGCAAAAGTTTGATGCAGAACCAGCATTGATTGGCCGAATGCTATACAGTTGGCCAATCAGCACTGGTTCTTCTCCTACCTTTAGAAGTCTTCTCCGTGCAGCTTCCCTGCCGTGTCTTCCGGCTCTTTGACTGTAAGCAGCCATTTTCTTGTAGTGCGGGCATGCGCAGTCGGCTCTGCCCAGGCCCGATGCCTGGCAGAGTGAATTCAGAGCCGGAAGACGCCGCGGGGACGCTGCACGGAGAAGACTGCTCGGAGGATCCAGCCCGACCTTCACTCGTGGACTTGGTAAGTGTAATTTGATCGAATGTTGCCAACCCCTGAAACGAGCATTTTCCCCCCATAGACTATAATAGGATTCGATATTCGATTCGAGTAGTCGAATATTGAGCTGCTACTCGAAATGAATATCGAATATCGAACATTTTACTGTTCGCTCATCTCTAATTACAATAAAAGGTAATAACCAATGTAAATACGTCCATTAACAGATACTTAACTTTAGGTAAGGCCAACTCATTCAGGGGGGCTCATTCATCGTGTGTGTCACCTCCCCAATATATACAGGGCAATTTTAGAGGTAATAGGGAACACGTAGACATCTAAATCAAATAAGCTACCTAGAATAATATACACTGAGCCTATATACCCCCTAGTAATCCCATCCCCCTATGTTTTCCTAAATAAGACCTTTCTAGAAGTTAAAATGAGAGTAGCATTGTGCATGTCTTATGGTCATTGGTTTGGCATGTGACATTTTAACCTCATACCAGACTGTACCAAAGATCCAAAACTACTATGAGTTACAACTGAAATGAAAGAACCGTCCTCTAAATTTACTCTTCCCAATACCGTTGTGTTTCTAGATAGCATAGATAGATTAATACCATAGGCTACAGCTAGCACCTTCTCCATGCACAGAATCCAGTTGAGTGTCTCATGGCCAATACTAATAGTGGAGATCATGTCTGTGCTATATCATTTGATTCCAGTGCCATGAGTGTCTGCGGCTTTCGCCAATACGTCTTTTCAGTTGCTAGGCAGCTGGGTGCTTTCTCTGTTCTTGCTTTCTTGCTGTTCTTCACCATAGCACCAGGTTCCAGATGCTCAGTGCCATCAGGATGCTAAGCCAGCTGGTGCATGAAGATGAGGCCTGGTGGTCTAACTTACGGGATATTGTTTGGGTAGTCTTTATTATTATTACTATTATTATAATTATTATTTAGCTTACTTCTATAGCACCATCATATGCTGCAGCACTTTACAGTTTTAATATTTGTGTAGTCCAGGCTCTTGTCTGAGTGCTTTGGACTCCTGAATTTGATCTTGACATTGAGGCCAAGGCCCCATGTAGTGTAGTTGATATATAGTTATGTTCATAATTTTGTTCCTGGCCTTACTCCCATTTAGGGTATGTTCACATGGCGGAGACCAAATTCTGCCGTGTGAACTCTCCGCGCGGCTAGCTGCGACGGGATGCCAATGCAGCGCACCGGCATTCACTTGCGGCATTCCGCTCCTGATTATACCCAAATGAATGGGCCTAATCAGGAGTGAGTCTTGCACCGCAGATGCCATGGCTGTCTCAGCGGGAGGAAGGGGAAAAACATTTCTATAGATACTTATATGAGAGAAATAAGGAAAAATATTTCTCAGCCTGATCTGTAAAACTTGCTCAGATGAATATGATGATCTTACAGTTAGTAATTTTATAAGGCAGCTACAAATGTAACATATAACTTCTGTAAAACAAATAAACTACATGGATGAGGAAGACTTTTATGGAATTATTATTATTGTTTAATATCAAAGGAGTTGTTGAAGTTATCGAAAGTGCGGGAAATTATTGAAAATAACTAAAGTAGCCATAGGCTAAGTTCACACATGAATTACGTGTGGCGTCATTTGGTCCAAAAAAAAAACGCTTCCTAATTAGTAATTTTCTAATTAGGTGTTTGGATCTTGATGCATTTTTTGGAGCATTTTTTGCTAAAAAAAAACGCTTCAGAAAACGCCAGGCGGTTTTCCCCTCCCGGGAAGTGAATGGGCCGTAAATAAATAAGTTGCGGTTTTTGGTTGCATTATTTGCAAAAAACCGCACCAAAAACCGCAACACGACTTTTGGCAAAAAAATGCGACACCTCCTGAGGTGGAATCCGCCTGAAGAAACGTCATGTCAGTTCTTTTTTACGCTAGCGGCAACATGCCGCTAGAGGAAAAAAGAACGCTAGTGGTCTCCATAGACCACCATTGTGAAGGGGTGGATTATGCCTGACGCCACTCCCAGCATTACCCTCCAGTCTTCAGAGTCATGATTTATAATCCATAACCCATGAAGATGTAGACATAGACAGGTGTATATAGGGGTGGTGGCAGCCGCCATTAGTTTACATGGCTGCAACTGGCATATTTCCATATACACAGATCACTGAAGCCATATTTATCTATCCTTCCAGCAATGAGCTCCATTCCTTTCCACCAGAACTTGTTTGAATGGCCGCAATGGGGAGGTGTCCATATGTACAGATCACTGCTGCACCAATGTGGCCTTGCAAACAATACCTGTTGGACAGGAATGGAGCTCATCACTAGAATTATAGGTAAATATGGCTTAACTTGTTATCTCCAAGGGTTCCCGGCAACTTTTCACATGTTTTAACAAATTGGACAACCCCTTTATTTATTTCCCATCACTTACATAGAGCCAACATCCACACTGCTGTAGAGACTGTTATCACATATATCAGTCCGGGGCCACATTTGGACTCCCAATCTAGTATGCTGTCATTAGAAAAGCGCTGCGGAATACAATGGCACTATATATAAGTAAGTGAAATTTTTTAAAAACTAATATTAAACTCACATTTCATGTAAAGCCACTTGACATATCCCATTTTGGGGAATCTGAGAAAGCAGGATTGATTTTTTGATGGCCTATTATTATGATAGGTCATCAATATCTGATCATTGGGGTCTCGCAACCGGCCCCACACCCATCAGTAGATTTGAGCCGATCTTGACTTTTCAGGATCGATTTTAAAATCCGATTTCCGATCATTTTTCATTCGAACCCGATCTCGATCCCAATTCCGATCCCAATGCAAGTCAATGGGATTTTTTTTATTAATCGGAGATCAGATTTTAAAAGCAATCCTATTCACTATACAGCATGGAATCTAACAATTGAACGCTTTAATTTTTAGAATCACTGTGAATCACTAAGTAGCCAGAGGATATTTTTTTAATGCTCTGGCTACTTAGTCCCCCCTGGTGTCCACTTACCTGCAGAGATGGCTGCTCCAGTGTTCTTCTTCGCCTCGCTGCCACTCCACGCTGCTCTTCTCCCCTCACTGCCCCCTGCCTCCCAGGTAAGGAGAGTGTGGGCGGGTTAGGAGAGTGTGGGTGGGTACTGGGAGGGGAGACGTCACGTCTCACCGCCCTGTACCCACCCACACTCTCCTAAGCCACAAGCCACGCCTTCCTAGCTCTGTAAACACTAACCTGGGAGGCAGCGGCAGCGAGGCAAGAAGAGCAGCGTGGAGGGCCTGTCACGGGGTGACTAATGCTATCACAGTTTCAGAACACTTCCCACTGACAAGTGTGTGATGTGATAATAGCAGTGGTAAAAGGAGATATGTCTGTAATGAAAAATTCTATTGTAGTAATTCTTTTTGACCACAAGATGCCGCTGTGTTAGGTAAAGGAAAAACCAGGAA
Organism: Leptodactylus fuscus; assembly: GCF_031893055.1. Lineage (NCBI taxonomy): Eukaryota > Metazoa > Chordata > Amphibia > Anura > Leptodactylidae > Leptodactylus > Leptodactylus fuscus. Next base: position 316,625,974 of record NC_134265.1, read on the forward strand.
GTGACGAGTTCAGGAAGTGGACTGTAGTAGTGTGTGAGGAGAATCTGGCTGTTGAGCAGTGAGAGACCTGAGAGACAATCCATCGCCATCCGGCCAGGGCCAGCTCTGGAGAAGCCCGGACCTGCTGCTGGTTCCCATGTCAGGAGAGTTGGAGACGGTTGCGGTACAGACGCCGCGGAGCGAATGAAAAGAAGGACCAGCCCTTGTGACACCGTGTTCCAGTTGCCTGGAGGCAAAGAAATTCCTGTTTCCTTGGGAAAATCCATCTGACTGTTCGCCCCCTTGCTAACCCGGGTAAGCGGAGCTCCGATTCACCTTTCATAAGGGTGAATAGTGTATACACGCAGTAAATAGTTTTTGGCGCCAAAAACCTAGCATAGACTGGTTCCGGCCATTTTGCTTTAAAGTGAGTTCCATTTAAACCGAGATACAGCACGTGTTGTCCTGCTATTCAAAAGAGACACTATATCCTGGATTATAGTACCAGAAGCACGTCATAAGAGGAGTTATTTGGTTCACTGAGACTTGTGCAGCTAAGCACCAACTTCTGATTAAACAAAACCGGTTGCTGAAGTCTTCCCTGCAGGGCTGGGGTAGTGTGTCGAAATGTGGACATTGGGAATTGGGAAGGTTAAATAGTAAACTGTGATATTGTTAACCCCAGTGAGACACCGCAGGTGATCTTCCTCTCCATACTTACATTGTTTTGTTAGCTTTATATTAATAGGTAAATTGCAGCTGCTTTATATAGGTAGCCGCTAGTTAAAGGCATAGTTCACTAGTTCTGACATATTAGGTCACGGTGCAGTGTCACTCAGGGGTCTCGGCCCTCGGCTGAGTGTCTTGTAATTATTGATTTCATCAGGCCCGTTAGCCTGGAGTTCCCCCAAAAAGGGTATAGAGTAAAATTTATATTTCTCACTTTGTGTCTGGTGTGTTTGTGCCTGTCTGTGGAACCGCTGTATCCTAAAAGTTCCTGCAAGAGCCCCGGTAGCCAGTCGGCTGCCGTGTCTTTCCCCTCCTCCTTCCTCCCTTACAGGCCAGCGAGGCGAAGAACACAACGGAGCAGCCATCTCTGGAGGTAAGTAGCTACTAGAGATGTTAGTTTAGTCTCCCATTAGAATGAATGGAGGCAGCTGGCGCGCAGAGGGTTAAGGCTGTGTGTCGGCTGCTTCCATTCATTCCTATGGATCCGCAGCGGAGCCTTCACACTAAATATACACTATATACTCAGTGTGAAGGCTAAGCAAAGCATTGAAATTTTCTCGATCGCCGATTGGAATACGATCTTTTCCGAACACGATCGCTCAACCCTACCCATCAGTTGTTTAGGACTGCTGCCAAGGCTGCAAATGGAATTGGAAGCAGACGACCCCATACATTGTATAGTGGCCGTGTGGCTCCACTCCTATTGTAGTGAGTTTAGCTGAGCTGTAATACTTGTGCTCATCTGCTATACAGTGTATGCAGCCAGCTTTGAAGACTGTATAGTACCGATCCGGAACAGCTGATTGGTAGAGGGACTGGGTGTCGACCCCTCATGATCAGATATTGGCCATAAAAAATGTAAATATCCTAAAATATACATAAACATGAAACTTAGTTGTTATAATAAAGCTAAATAGATGAAAATAATAATAATGTAATATATAATAATAATAATAATAATAAAAATTAATGATAAAATAATAATAATCATCATAACATATTAGCAAATTCAACCAAGAATTATCAACAGAACTCTGCAAATGTGAAATTCGCTTTCTCAATCATTTCTTTTGTTTGTCTCAATTAGTTCCCATCTCGCGTTGCATTACAGCCAGCTAATCTTGAACTCGCTTCAGCTTGGCCTTAGTAATAATCTCCTGTCAGATGCATGAGGGCAGAAGATATTTTCATGTGTGCCAAAGGAGATGCGGAGTAAAACAGTAATTTAATATCATGTTAAATTGTGGTAATAAAATCATACTGATATGCAGTCTCTTAAAAATTAAGCAATTAAGCAAAAAATGCTCTCATCAACAGCGTTTTATGCCCTCTATAATTACATTGATACTAAAAATCATGCATATGCAGCAGATGCAAAACACAATTTAGCTGGAAAAATTGTTTCAAAAAGGCGCTAATATATTAGCAAAAATGTTTTCTGCGCATATCCCGAAAAAAATTAGAAATAGGTGATTCTTGTTCTGTATGTCTAATGGTCATCTATTATATAAGGAAATACTGTATATCTAGAGATGGTAAAGGGTTTATACTCGGCTTATAATCAGAACACGGATTTAATTATGTATGAGACAGAAATTAATTTTGCTGTTCATTGCTGATTTTCTAATCCTGTTTGCCACAACATACATGTTTAAAATGGATTTCCAGTTCTAATGCAATGATATATATTAATATATGCATGTGTGTGTGTGTAATATGGAGGTAATATGATATAGGATATTACATATACATATACATATACGCTGATCAGCCATAAGAATAAAACTGGCTCTAGCAGGATCTACATTCTACCACTGATGGAAGGATTAAAGCTGACGAAGGTCATATTGACTGAATATTCTGTACTATGAATGAACCAGCAAGGTATTATTTCCATTCTCTTACTACCATTGCCTTCAAGAAACTAATAAACGACATGATACATTTTTGAGTATCTTCAAGACAAGTTGTTCACAAGCATCTCCAACTTGAAAAATGGTATGACCAACAATTTTCTCTAAGGCTATATTCAGACAACTGAAGTGTAAATCGGCCATGAAAAATATCCAAGGGGCACCCGTTTTCATGGATCGCAACTAGAGATAAGCGAGTAGTACTCGATCGAGTAGGTGTTCGATCAAATACTACGGTATTCGAAATACTTGTACTCGATCGAGTACCACTCGCTATTCGAATGTAAAAGTTCGATGCAGAACCAGCATTGATTGGCCGAATGCTATACAGTCGGCCAATCAACGCTGGTTCTTCTCCTATCTTTAGAAGTCTTCTCCATGCAGCTTCCCCGCGGCGTCTTCCGGCTTTTCATTCACTCTGCCAGGCATCGGGCCTGGGCAGAGCCGACTGTGCATGTCCGCTTGTAGTGCAGACATGCGCAGAGTGAATGAAGAGCCGCAAGAGGCCGCGGGGAAGCTGCAAGGAGAAGACTTCTCAGAGGATCCAGCCCGACCCTCATTCGTGGACTTGGTAAGTATAATTTGATCGAACGTTGCCTACCCCTGAAACAAGCATTTTCCCCCATAGACTATAATAGGGTTCGACATTCGATTCGAGTAGTTGAATATTGAGGGGCTACTCGAAACGAATATCGAACCTCGAACATTTTACTGTTCGCTCATCTCTAATCGCAACATTTAAGTGTATGGGAGGGATCCGTGAAAAAGGCCAAAAATAGGAAATGACCTATATTTTGATGATCGGTGACAATGGGCCATCAAAATAATGGTCATGTACATAGCCCCCATTGAATTTAATGCTGCCGTCAGACATCGCATGGCCATTTATCACTGTTGTGTGAATGTAGGCTTAGTAATAAAACCTAATATAGTCTAATCAAGCTCTCATTGTGCCACCAAAGATGCTCTGGGTCATTATGACTTGGACTCCAAAAATCCTCTGACGGTGTGCATATAAGGACATACTAAAGCATTAGATTTTAGGGCATTCTTTGGGGTATTGCCTGCATATTGGCAAAGTAGAGAAAGTCTTGTGAATACACTTATTTTGGACCTGCCTGAACCCCATGGTGACTACTTCTGGAATAGCACAACCTGAGGCCTTTAACCCCAATACCCATTTAATCTGGCTACACTCCCAGAACTCCAGTAAGACCAGTCCTACTCAGAGGAGAAACTGGTGACCTTTTCTTTTTGGGAAGTTTTTATGGCTACTGTAGCTAGTTTTGTGTACCTTGATTTGTTTTATCTTGGTACTGTGATCTAGAGATGCTTGTTTATTGCTTGATGGTGTTATCGTTTTTTTAGGAGAACAATAAAAGTTAAGTTTTAATTTTCAATTGTTTTTCTGACCATTGCTCAGTGTGGATTGGTGCATAATCTTGCGGAAAGAGACAACTCCCATTAGGGAATACTGTTACTATGAAGGTGTGTCCTTAGTCTATTTAGGTACTATAGGTGGTTCATGTCAAAGTATCATCCACATGGGTGCCAGGACCCGCGGTTTTCCTGCAGAACATTGTCTAGGATGTCACGCTGCCTCTTCTGGGACATCATTAAAGAACTTGTTTCTTTCAGTATAGGGTTTTCTGATGCCCCTGCATACATGAACTGCCCCTTGTGCCTCATGCAACCAATGTTACTTTATTTTATCTTCACAATATGCATTTTTCATGGCAGTAGACCCTTATCGGCCATTTTTCTCACAAACATTTGACAAGTTGATTGATTCACTTCAGCAACCATACATACTCATTCCCCAGAGTAGGTAGCAATGTATTATCACTACATTGTACCACGTGTGCCACTGACTTTTAGTGTTTTTATCTTTTTTTATTTTTATTATTACAAAGAGGGCTGTATTAGCACAAAAGCTATCACTACTATACTGGGACTCAAAAGAAGGCAAATGATGGCCATAGCTATGGTACCAGGGAACAAAGAGAGACATTACTACTGTATGACGGCACAATTGAAAGTATTACTGTGTCGGACATGTTTACTATATGAGGGTACAAAAGGGCACTATTAGCATTACTTTTAGGACTCTAGTTATGCGATTGGTCATAATTTAGAAAGGGAAAAATAGAAATAATGAATAAGTTATGCATCAAACAGAAAGCTATCTATTTTCGCTGACCAGTTTGCAAGCCTTGTTACAGTATAATGCCACCTAAGCCTGGCATGTAATGCCATCCAAGACAAGATTGAATGTAAGACCATGAGTACAATGCTTCTTGCATCATGAAAGCTAAGGATTATTTTGGGATGTTGATTTATTTACACTGTCCATAATGTATAATTGTATGTTAGGTGCCTTTGTATAGAATTGCTTAGCTATGCATTATGTATTTTTTGCTATTTTTAATTCTGAGTTTTAATTAACAATTGGAACAAGTCATTTATTTCATTCTTTTGTTTCGTGTTCTGAAAATCAAGATGTTGAGAAGCCTTAGCTGTACACTTGTGAAGCAAAACAATGTCAGCATCTATCACTTGTCTTCCCACAGACAAAGACAAACGATTTGACAGTTTTTCTTTTTTTTTTGTTCCTCTATATATATTTTTTTTTTTTTTCGTTTTTGCGATACACGACTGATTTACAGTTTGTAAAGTTTGGAGATGCTGAGCTACTTATATACACTATAGTTGAGAGGAAGCAGACTAGAAAATTCTATATGTTGAGGGGAATCTATTCAGACCCTCTAATAGTCATTGCAGAATGTGTCGGAAACAAGGATTAATATTACTTATTTATTTATTTATAGAATAATATTAATTCTATGGTGCTGTACATTATTATGTTAATTCCATGGTTCTGTACATTATTATATTAATTCCATGGTGCTGTACATTATTATATTAATTGCATTGTGCTGTACATTATTATATTGATTCCATGGTACTGTACATTATTATATAATTCCATGGTGCTGGACATGATTATATTAATTCCATGGTGCTGTACATTATTATATTAATTCCATGGTGCTGGACATTATTATATTAATTCCATTGTGCTGTACATTATTATATTAATTCCATGGTGCTGGACATTATTATATTAATTTCATGGTGCTGGACATTATTATATTAATTCCATGGTGCTGTACATTATTATATAATTCCATGGTGTTGGACATTATTATATTAATTCCATGGTGCTCTGTACATTATTATATTAATTCCATGGTGTCATACATTATTATATTAATTCCATAGTACTATACATTATTATATTAATTCCATGGCGCTGTACATTAGAGGGCTTACATACAATAGGTAAAATATTCAAAACAAGTACAATACTAACAGTAACCAATTGGTACAGTGGGATAGAGGGTCCTGCCTGCAAGGGCTTACAATCTATGAGGGAAGAGGGATGAAGACAGTAGGTGAGGGGAGAGACTGTTCAGATGGTGGTGTGGTGGCAGTAGTGTTATTGGAGGTTGTAGGCCTTCCTGAATAGTTGAGTCTTCAGGGTCTTCTTGAAGCTTGTGATTGTTGGGGATAGTCTAATGTGTCATGGTAGTGAGTTTGGAGTCTTAAAGACGGTTGTGTGATGAGCGGATAAAAGCAGAATGGAGTTGGGAAGATCGCTGGTTACATATGGGCAGGTGGTGGGAGATTGGGTCAGAGATGTATGGAGAGGTGGATTGCTTTGAATGTCAGCATGTATTATTTTGAACTCTATTCACTAGGTGATGGGTAGAGAGTGAAGGAGTTGGCAAGGGGGAGCAGCCAATGAAGAACGGAGGGAGAGCTGTTTTAAGAGAGCTGTGATGTGTGGCTTGAAAGATAAGATAGATTATCTAATATTCTGGTCAGCAGTGTCATTCATGGCTTGGAGAGAAAAGTATACATTCATTGAATGACCCAAGGATCTGCATACAAATTTGCATTTCAAGTCAAACGAAAACAAAGTTTTGATCTGCCTTGTGAGTATAGCATAGACTCTGGTCAAACTTCAGATTGTGGAGTGTTTATTTCTTATACCTGTATCTGTGGTGATAACTTGAGCTCCAAATTCAGCACAAGTCCATCTGGCTTCGTGGCTGGTGCTGGTGAAGATGTTTGCGTGCCTGGGATCTATCTCTCTTAGTGCTATGTGAGACTCCTATTTCTACTGCTTTCTGTTGTCAGACAATACTTGTCATATTTACCATTTGTGCCAGAGATACTATCATAGCACATTGCTATATATGACTGCAGATTAACTACTACGGGATACATTTTGACAGTGGTTATTTTTTGCAGTGATCATTCATGAATGCCAATGATACCTCCTTGATGAAATTACTATATGTGAGATTAAATGTTGTTTTATGCGTAATCAAACAGAAAATCCATTGAAATATGGCATGTCACGTTCATATAAGTCAAGTCATTTCATGCTATAAATGGGTGGATATCTCCTGTACTGGTGTGCTATGTAATTTACTCGTGCTACAGTGAAATCACCTGTCAGTCCTTTAGTCCAGCAGATGGGAATTTATCTATATCAGATATATTCTAATGGCTGAACCAATCCTGTAGGAGTGGAATCATTGACACTGAATTATATCTGTATGTACATGAGATGAGTCAATGCTTGGACAAGCTAGTGTCCATTTAATTCTCACAAGGGTAAAGTGTTACTTAATCTATTAATATGCTGTACTTGAGACAGAGTCCGTAATATATTACCAGCATGACAAAATCCAGTGTTAAAGGGGTTCTCCCACCTCAGTCTTTTACCATCTGCCTGCAGCGTCTGCTCCTCTCACTTCCTGTATTTTTTCTCCCCCTCCCTCCTGCTAAACAGCCAGAGAAGTCTCACAACACTTATACAGATCAGATAATATGCAGATTTTTGTACAGAATGGACTCAGTGTTATCTGTGTGTTTACATAGAGAGATAACAGACCAGGCTTTATCAGCAAACTGCAATTAGCTGAACAGATTGTCCTGCCGAGCAGTGAGTAAGTGATGTCACTTGTCCTATCTCCCAGGTCACATAGCAGGCAAACAAAGCAGAATTTCTAAAATATTATATTTAGGAAAAGTCTTCAATTTACATAAACTACCAGTATAGATAGGATCCTTGAGATTGGGCAACCCCTTTAACCCAAACCATAGGAGAGATATAAGGTATAATTTAATTGAAGCAGTGCTTTTCCACTGCACTTTTTCCTGCAGCACTTTTAGTATGCGCCTGCAACATAGAGCCTCAAACTAAGAGCTTATTCACACTGCGTTTTCAATGTACAGTAACTTTGACATATACTCGTATATACTCGAGTATAAGCCAAATTTTTCAGCACAGTTTTTGTACTGAAAAAGTCCCCCTCGGCTTATAATTGAGTCAGCAAAAAAAAAAAAAAAAAAAAATATTATTATTATTATTATTTTTTTTATTTTTTTTAGGAAGGGGGTCTATGACCAGCTGCAATATCAATGTATAGAATCTCCCATAAAGTAGTGGGGAAAAAAAAGAGGCTTTAAAGAAAAAATAAGTAAATAAAAGTTGTAAATCCCTCCTTTCCCTAGAATACATATAAAAGTAGAAAATGACTGTGAAACACATACACATTAGGTATCCGTGTGTCTGACAGTGCCTGGTCTACTAAATGTAGGGGATCTGCAGTGCTCCTGTTCTGTCGGGAAGGGGTTAATAGGAGCACTGCAGATACCTTATATTCAGCCAGGCTGAAGTGGGGGAAAAAAACCCAGTCCTCAAGCTCAGGGAAGGGGCAGACAGAGAACCGAAACACCCCCTCCCCTTCCCCAGCAACTACTGCACCCAAAAACTTCGACCATTTTAATTTTTGAAATTTTCCAGTAGCTGCTGCATTTCCCCCATAGGCTTATACTCGAGTCAATAAATTTTCCCAGTTTTTTTGTGGTAAAATTAGGGGCTTTGGCTTATATTCGGGTCGGCTTATATTTGAGTATATACGGTAAGTACCACAAAGTAAAAATAGGGTCTAAACTGAATTTTTTTCACTGTATAGCTTAGTGTAGTCAAGTATTTTAAGAGGCATCCCAGTATATACTATATTTCCTTCAAACCTGAGCTTTTGGACAATGCAGTCCACTATATACCTGTGCAGGGGTTTACGTAGGAGGTTTCCATCACATATACAGTATAACCCCTGCAAACATGTGAATACACCCTTAATAGTGTGAAGTCCAGTATGAGAACAGGTTCTTCAATGTAAATATAGTGATGTGCAAAAGTTTTAGGAATGTGTGGGAAAAATGCTGCAAAGTAAGAACGCTTTCAAAACTAGGAGTGTAAATAGTTTATTTTTAGCAATTGACAAAATGAAGCGAATAAACAAAAGGAAAATCTGTATCCTTGTGACAAATGTATCTACTTTGTGAAATCTATCACTTCTTTTATAGGCGGTCTAGTCATTTTCCTTTAGTTTTGGGGCTTATGCAAATATATAAATATTTCATAAAGGTAGCTCCGCCCGTAACCACACCCACATGGCTAACATCAATCGCAAAGTGTTACACGCCACTCACCTATAAAAGTGGCACACGGAGCTTCATACATATGGGGCACTCTATATACAACTTTCTAAAATGATATAAAGTATGAACTAGGATATGGCTTATGTCACAGATGAAGTTGTTATTATAGTACAATACATTTTTTTTCAGTTTTACGTACATGGAAGAATCAAGAGAATGATAATCGCCATCATGGGTTAAATGTAAAACTATTATAAAGGATAAAACTCACTTTTTTCTAAAGCAAACAAAAGTTTCAACCCCCTGATGGAAGTGCGGGATGACTAATAAAGCTGCAGCAGTCAAGTTGTGCTATTTTGGCTTTAATAGAGTCAAATATCCATGAAGATTGTCTAATGGCATTTAGAGGAAAACGGAGGAAACATCCAAATGCATAATGTAACATTAATAAAGTATGAGCAGTATGACTCAATTCCCAAGAAGTCTTAACTATATGCTAAAGTATACTTTTATCCATACTGTGCTTCCAAGGACTATGACAGTGGAGAGATTTATAGGGCTCAGTTGGCCCTGGCATCTTCCTCTATGTTTTTCTGGACACGAGTTTCCATTAATACCTCGTGTTGACTTGTACAGGATTATAGTGGCACCAGAAGGCTTCAGTTAGCTCCTGTTACCTTTAGGGATCGTTCACGCTGAGTTTTTTGGCAGCGGATTTTGACGCGAAATCCCCCTCAAAATCCGCTGCCAAAGACAGCTCCCATTGGCTTTATTGGGAGCTGGTCGCTTCTTTTTTTGGCTAGCTAGTAGTGGAAAAAAGAAAAGACTTGCCCCTTCTTCCCGTGGATTCTGCGGGGCGAGGCCCCCTCCTGATTAGGCCCATTGATTCGGGCCTAATCCAGAGCGGAATGCCGCAACGGGATGCCTCTGCACTGCATCGGCATTTCGTCACGGCTAGCCGTGCAGTATGTTCACACGTGGAATCCATTTTCCACCTTGTGAACATACCCTTAATGGGCAGAATACTGACCCTAATTTTCTATTGCAGATATTGTGGTGTAAATATGGCACACCTTGGCACATCTAGGTTTGTCTAAAAATGTATCATCTCCAGATTTATCATCTAGCATCAGTCACTGTGATAAATCTGGCATATTTTCAGACAGCCTGTCTAAATTTACACTGTCTAATAGTAAATCTAGCTCTACTATGATACTTGCACAGTAAAAATAAGTTGGAAAAGAGTCCCATGGCTAGAAAACTCTCCCATAGAAGTCAATAGGGTCTCCTCCAGATCCTTATGTTTATGATGAATTGTGCATCTCCCAGAGACAGGAAGTCACAGATTAATTTAAAGGGGTTGTCGGGGATGAATATAAAACCCTACATTATTCTAAACACCCTCCCCCGCCTACTTTCTAAATTATATAATTAATCAAAAATGTATATTTACCCTGGGACGGTAATGTGATCACCCTAGGGACATTTTCTGATAATCTGGTGACGATCCGTTTCCCCGTTTCCAGAAATGAATTATCACTACTAATCCCCCCCATCCACCCCATAATACTTACCTATCATCTTCATGCCTTTGTTCCTGGCTTCATTCTGCGGGGACAGTTCCTCTTCCTTCTTTGTCAGCCCACGTGTGTGGAAAAGAGCCGGAGTCCTGGTTTAGCTGTGAAACCAACACTACATCTCTACTGCACAGGCATGGGAGTCTGCACAATAGATATGTAGTGAAGGCTACAACACAGTTCTAGGACTGCTGCTTGCTCTCAGTCACAAAAGAGGAGGCGCCGTTCCCCGCAGAAGGAATCCTAAACAGGAAGAAGACAAATAAACTATAATAGGGTACGGGGGTAGGCCGAGTTAGTTGGGAAGTACTAGTAGTGAGCAGAATAGCTAGGGAGACAGGGACGGGGTGTTAGTGGGGGGGAGGAGGGAGGGGGAGTTAGTGTGAGAGCCTACAACTACCAGAATTCATTGCATCAGCTAAGGTAGCAGGAAGCTACACCTTGTAAACAAATGCAGAAGATGCCAGGAGCTCCCAGAGAAACCCAGAAGTCACTCCAGACACTGCTAAAGGTACATGGGTGCACGTATTAACCCATAAATAGCACTAACAGACCTTTTTTTAAAAATAAAAAGAAAAATTTCCCAGAAAACCCCTTTAAGCTTAGTGGTAAGAGTTAGAATTTCAACATTTTTAGGATTTTCTTTTTAAATATAGATAATAAAAGAAAATGAAAAACATCACCAAAAATTCATTGTTTAAACATTATCATTATTATTACTATTATTATAATTATTATTCATTGTTTAAATATTATTATTATTATTATTATTATTATTATTATTATTATTATTATTGTTATTTAACATTATTTACATTTTCTCATGACAAATTAGACCGTAGCCTCTGGATACTGAGAATATTTTCTTAGTTTCACGAAGGTTTTGGAATTTACAACTGCTGTTTTTTCAAGAATTCCTTTTGAATTTTTGATCAAAAGATTTAGATGACTAAACCCTTATAAGGGAATTCCAAGCTACTATCAAGATTCTGTCCAACATCTTAGAGTAATAGCTGGTCAGAACACAAAGCCGTAAACACATAAACACAAGACATAGAATATCCAGTCTGTTATTTCTTATAAACAGCAATGACAAAGAATTTTAATTTTATGCATGAAATATTTTCATCCAACCACAAATACTCTTATTTTATAGTAATACGTCTAACAGCCTATACAATCTTTGGCATTACTATACATATTACAGAAGAATTTCTAAATGCATAGCATGTATTCGGTTTTCAGCGTTCTCACCCCTTCCTTCTGCAGATTAATAAGAGCGGCGAGCACCACATGGTCGGAAATCTATTATTTTGCTTCTTGACTGAGCCTTGGATATTTATAATTCTATAGTTAGATACTGTATGCTTGATTGCTCTTTAAGAACAGAGGCAACAGAAGGACAACAGAAGTACATCAAGTTAAGCATAGGAAGAATTTTCAGTACATTTGCAAATGTTTAGTTTTACAACGTGAGCTGTTTCTATAAAAACAAATCTTCTATATTTATATTGAAGATCGCATCTGAACAGAGATTCCCAGTAGTCTGTGCAAAACGGAATCCCTTATACATTATGATTAGACTTTGCATATTTTACCCAACAAAACATATGCTACCCAAAATCCAGCTTGAAGGTATCATTGCTGTTTAATGAAGAGAACATAGAAAGTGCTATTAATATTTTAAATGGATTTTTAGATATTTTTGTTAAAGGCGTAATGTTAAGACTTCTTTTATATATTAACCATAAGCTCAAGCAAAATCTCCTAAGGCACATGGTGTAGTCCTTAGTTCAAAGCCCTTGAGCACTTGCCTTTTGAAGCAATAGGATAGAAAAAGTAGACTGTTCATGCTATGGAGCCATCGAAAATGGAGACACAGTGATGTAACTAAAGTCTTGTGGGCCCTGGTGCAATCTTCTGTCCAGGGCCCCTTACCTCACTCAACAGTGAATTCTTGATAGTGATGGTTACAAGTGCTAAGGAGTTTAACCAACCTTAGTGTGGTTCGGGTAATCTGTGGGTCTCCTTGGCTTATGGGCCAGATGGAAGCTGCAATCTCAATACTGATGCCAGTGCTTATGGGCCCTCTAAGGCTCTTGGGCCCGATGCAACTGCACCCTCTGCACCCCCTCAAGTTACGCCCCTGTGGCTAAGGACAATATCCAGTGGACTGTTTAGTATACGTAAAATGTCAACCCTGAGTGAAAATGCAAGCGTTTTTTAATCAGGTAGGCTCTGTGGACCTTGAGTTGTGCTATAGTGAGATTATTGTTGGCAGTTGTGTAAGAACTTCAGACCCAAGAGTGATCAAGCAACCAGTGCATAGTGGAAGGTTGGCTGGTCTGTGGTCTGCTTATAATGCTACTATCAGCAAGTAGACCGGTAGAGGAAAGAACATTATAGACCAAGCCTTTAGCCTTCATACAAGTCATGGGAAACAAGGCGAGCAGTTAAAAACAAAAGCGCAAGTTTTCCCATATACAGCGAAGGCCGGACAGGTACATGGTATTGAAGTTTGTCTATTTAGAGTGACCAGTGTCTGAAGGGGTTCTTTGTCTTATTGAAGAGCCTGCCATATCAACGTAGGTATACTTAAAAGCCTTGTATGTATATTAATTGGAGAAGGTAAGAATTTTAGTTTTTGTGGTTGAAAAAAGGAAAACTCCCTCTAGCACTATCTATTGGAATTTTTAATTTAAAGGAAGAATTGTAACATTACTGAGTGTCAAGAAACTCCAAACAGTTATCTGTGGATTGGTGTAATTTCCTTTTTGGAAAGATGAGTAAAATCTGGCAGTCACCTTCAGATTAGTCTGGTTCTTGTTGGACCATTGGAGTATCATGACTTTCCGCAATGCTTGGGTGTTTAGTACCACTGTACATGTTGTGCAACCATTAAGCTTAGTGATACACTTTTGTATCTGCAACCATCAAACATATTCTATGATGAAAATAAAGACTTCTCTAACTATCATCACTCTTAGGCTAAGGCCCCATGGGCCAGAAACGCAGCGCTAAGGGAACAACCATGGCATGGAGTTTTCGTCAACGGGCTTTCTGTTACCATTATATCTACAGGAAAGCCGCCGGTGTTTCTGTAGCTATAATATACATGCTGCGATTTACAAAACCACGCCGATTAACACAATGTGGGCATGGGATTTGCATGAATCTCATCCACTTTACTAATAATGTATAACGCTGCAATTTTTCCCGCGGCGCAAATAGTGGCGTTTCCAATCCGTGGTGCCCCAGCCTTGAAGAGGATCCCAATATGGACACCTTTATATCTCATTAATCTCAGGTGGGTCTTTATTTCTTTTTCCTTTTTCTTCATTTGTGTCAAATCTTCATGACAACTTCATGTGGCTGCCAAGTTACAATAAAATAGCACAACCTCTGTGAAAGAATAACTCTGATTATGACATAGAATCAGATCATGTTGATACAATGGTACCACATACTCAAAAACAGAATGCAGTATAAAAATATCAGACCAGGCCCCATGATTGAGATCCAAAACCCCAAAATGAATGAATACCGCACATAAGACCCCTCTATTTGCCACACAAACATCTTACACACTGCACATGCACAACATAAGCAATATGTATGTGCTATACCTGTGTGCAGAACCTTGGCCATGTGACAGTGATGCACCGCAGGTCCTGCACTCATAAACACTATTTATCTGCTATGCCTCGGTGCAGAACCTTGGTCATGTGACAGTGATGCACCACAGGTCCTGCACCCATAAACACAATTTATCTGCTATGTCTGGGTGCAGAACCTTGGTCATGTGACAGTGATGCACCGCAGGTCCTGCACCCATAAACACTATTCATCTGCTATGTCTGGGTGCAGAACCTTGGTCATGTGACAGTGATGCACCACAGGTCCTGCACCCATAAACACTAGATACTTAGGTTCAGAACCCATTCTAGTTGTTCTAGTTGCATTTTTGCCCAATTTACTGAAAACTGCACAAGAAACAACGCAGTTCTTTGATGACGGGAGGCGACATCTTTTTGTAATTTGCTGCCAATGTAGACAGGCAAGAGTACTTGCCTCATAAACAAAGGAATGGTTTATAATCTTGTACAGCATAAAAAGAGCTAGATTACAGGACATTAGTAGTAGAAGAATAATGGAAAAATAATGATTCTGTCTTATCTCACATCAACACCCAGTTTGGTGAACTGCCATATATACAACAGGTCAAAACAAAGAAATAATAGGTAAATAAAGTGCTAAAATATTAGAAGAATAAAAAACAATAAAGTGTCATTAACTTTAAATGGAGAGGGAATTGCGGTGGATTACATTGCGTCCTTATGTACTTCTAATATATCAGTGAACTGACATTGATTAAGTATTAGGAGCATAAAAAGTAAAAGATATTTTATTGGATATTTAGTGCATGAAATTAATACTAGTAGAGTCAAGTAGTGCATAAAATCAGGACATTACAAGGCGGTAAAAATCTGCTCACATATCCGCTTTTGCTGATATCCCGCAAACCACAAATCCTTTATCACAATCAAGTAGTAGCTGACGAATAATTACATTCACCATTATCCAATAAAAGCTTTTAGTCATTATGAGCTTTAATATCACAATCAGGAAAAGGAGTCATAGAATTATGGCTTTTTTATAGGTATTAAAATATGACCAATAATATTAGGTAGCATATTGGGTAGAATAGTGGTTGGTACTGTTCGCAACTTAGGATCTGATCTACGCAACTTCTACATTCTATGAGTTTTCTCAAGGTGCTGGGATTACAACGCCCAATATAAAGATATATTAATGGGGTTGTCCAGGTTTTTATATCATAAAGCTTGGAAAGGTTGTCTCATGAAGATTCCCAGTACCCAATTCATGGGTGGTCTATAAGGTGGGGGGCTACATGGCAATTTGGCCACAACTGCTGTCACGAAACCAAAGAAAACAGTGTAACCCCGAAGAAATGTAAGTACTGTAAATAGGAATTAATTGTAACCCTGGGGTTTCTGCGATCCACACTAAATTCTTTATTATCCCATAGTATATAATTATATTGTTATATGATACGAGGCTTTGATATTGATACCCTATCAAACTCTCAGCACCCCCATTGATCATAGAGTGCCACATCCCTTTAATAATAATAACAATAATACATTGTATTTATATAGCACCAACATATTCTGCAGCGCTGTACAATTTGTAGGGTTCAAATACAGACAGAAAGATACATTACAAAGAAAGTCATTTCACACAATGGGACTGAGGGCCCTGCTCACAAGAGCTTACAATCTATGAGGTAGAGGGGGTGACACAAGAGGTAGCAGGGGCTTGACTATTTACCAGACAAGCTTGGCACATTTTGTAGTGGCTGTGCCTGGTATTACAGCTCTTTGCAACTCAATAGCACTCAAATAAATAGGGCTGAATTTCTCTATCAGGCGCAGCCCATACAAAATGCACAGAGGTGTGTCAGGTAAGCAATAAAGGCTGGTCAGTGGGGACCTCCTCTATGATGTCCGTATGCCATATTTGTACATATGAAGAGGGGTTTTCTTTCTTAAACAACTCCTTTATCAATGTACAGCGCAAAAGTTTTGAGGAGATTCAGAAAAAATGCTGTAAAGTAAGAAAGTTCACAAAAATAGAAATGTTAATAGTTTAATTTTGTCAATTAACAAAATAAAGTGAATGAAGAGAAATCGAAATCCCATCAATATTTGAGCGCTCTTTGGAGGAGGAGCCCTAGAAGTGATGATACGGCCCCAACAGAGCCCTGATCTCAACATCATCCAGTCTGTCTGGGATTACATGAAGAGACAGAAGGATTGGGGCAAGCTTACATCCACAGAAGATCTGGGTTTAATTCTCTAAAATATTTGGAACAATCTTCCTGCCAAGTTCTTTCAAAAACTCTGCAAGTACCGAGAAAAATTGATGGAAGGCAAAGGGCAAAGGTCATACCAAATATTGATGGGATTTAGATTTCTCTTTTCTTCATTCACTTTGCGTTTTGTTAAATGACGAAAATAAACTATGAACACTTCCATTTTTGAAGCGTTCTTACTTTGCAGTATTAGATTTGAGATCAGACCCATCGAAGAGCACTGGAATAATTAGGAGGCTGGAGACTCTTAGTACTGTTATCCTGTTAGGGAACGACTTAAGACTGGTGTAAGTATTAATAAATTCCCCCCACAGTGAAAGATAAGTCTGATCATATATAGAAGGTAGTGTATAGTGATCTCCCAATGAAGGACCACTTCTCTGGAATGCTCTATCCTGGACAATCAGATTAACTCCCAATTTCTACAGCTTCAAGTGCAAACTAGACACGTCTTTTCAAACAGGCCTATCACAATTCCTAATGTAAACCCTTCCGTATCGTAATTAGAATCCCTAAAATTAACCCTTCCAGCTCCCCCATTACCCCACATGATATGATGCTGTTTCAGGCTAACTTTACATGTCCAGGCACCATCTAAACGTTAAAGGACACGACTGTTGATGGCTCATACAGCTTTATGTTTGTGTAATGACAGTCACCTCTATTACTAAATTGTCTAACCCCTGCGTAAGCAATGCCGCCCCTGCTACCTCTTGTGTCACCCCCTCTACCTTATAGATTGTAAGCTCTTGCGAGCAGGGCCCTCAGCCCCATTGTGTGAAATGACTTTCTTTGTAATGTATCTTTCTGTCTGTACTTGAACCCTACAAATTGTACAGCGTTGCGGAATATGTTGGCGCTATATAAATAAAAAATATTATTATTATTATTATTATTATTATTATTATATAATAAATATGGGTCATTATATACATTTACTAGAATGAAGCCTCATTACAATTATTATTATTATATATTATACAGGACTGGCATAAGAGGACCCAAGCACAGAACTGTCCATAATGCTGCAGCCTCATACACATAGGACTACTATGTGGCTCTTCTTTAAATATACAAAACCATAAAACTACAATTCTTTAATATCTTACACTCCTGGTTAGTCACGTTAACTAGTTTCTTACAAAGCAGTCCATATGTTGTATGTTGTGCCTCTGAAACAGGAAAATTACATTGCAAACCCTGCTGGGGATGGCGACTGATATGAGTGAATACATTCAGTATTCCCAGAATTTGCTGGGAACATATATATATAACATATACATATACAATCCAGGTAGTAAATGTATCATTCATTTCAGATGGAAAATGTTGCAGATATTAATATCCGAATTCATTTCTTGGTTTTCTTTACTGTGTTCCGAGCCGCATTACCTTACAGGATTCTCAGCATTTCCCTAAATGTATTTTAATAGACAGCTATCGAGAGCATGTTACTCTGTTAATGCCTCATCCCATCATCCTAGAATCATATTCCCAGTTGAGCATATTCTGCTTCCAAGTGTTCCAGTTAACTTTATATTATCATATTTAGAGAGCAAACTATATTTTACTGGCACTTTTATTGAAATTAGAATGTTTTATGACACGCAGCCAATATTTTTTTATGATATAAAGGTGAAAACGGCAAGTGAAGCTCAGCTGGCTCATAAAAATGGGTCAATAAGAATCCTTAAATATATATATCTGAATATGGAGAGATGTAGCAGAGCTGACACGGTCAATGGAGAATTGGTGGGTTTGTCATTTGGCACAATGACAATAAACAGTCTGATCTGATGCATCATATTGTACAGCTCTTTAGATTTTAAAGGCGAAACAGAAATATATCAGAGACAACAAACATTGGTCGCCTTATTGGGGGATATACTTATAAAAGGAAATTGATTACCGTATATCCTCGAGTATAAGCTGAGTTTTTCAGCACAGTTTTTTGTGCTGAAAAAGCCCCCCTCGGCTTATACTTGAGTCAAGTAAAAAAAGAATCTTTTTTTTTTTTTTTTTTTTTTGGGGGGAGGGGTCTATGACCAGCGACAATAGTGATGTATAGAATCTCTCCGTGTGTCTGAAAGTGCCTGGTCTACTGAATATAGGGGATCTGCAGTGCTCCTGTTTCGTCGGGAAGGGATTAATAGGAGCACTGCAGATCCCCTATATTCAGTCAGGCTGAAATCCAAGTGGGGGAAACAAAACTAAGTCCTCAAGCTCAGGGAAGGGGCAGACAGACAACCAAAACACCCCCTCCACTTCCCCAGCACCAC
Source organism: Leptodactylus fuscus (assembly GCF_031893055.1). Classification (NCBI taxonomy): domain Eukaryota; kingdom Metazoa; phylum Chordata; class Amphibia; order Anura; family Leptodactylidae; genus Leptodactylus; species Leptodactylus fuscus. The sequence continues at coordinate 316,644,869 of NC_134265.1, forward strand.
TGACCATTTTAGTTTTTGAGATTTTCCAGTAGCTGCTGCATTCCCCATCCCCCCCACCCCCGGCTTATACTCAAGTCAATACGTTGTCCCAGTTTTTGTGGTAAGATTAGGGGCCTCGGCTTATATTCGGGCCGGCTTATACTCGAGTATATACGGCATTCATGCAGAGGAACAATTACAATGTTCTGGAATGGCCATCCCAGTCCCCAGATCTGAATATCATTGAACATCTTTGGGATGATTTGAAGCGGGCTGTCCATGCTCGGCCACCATCTAACTTAACTGAACTTGAATTGTTTTGTAAAGAGCCGCTCAATGTTCATGTGTTCGAACGGGTTTCGAACCCCATTATAGTCTATGGGGAACAGATACTCGTTTGGGGCATCATTACTTCATAGAGGGGCACACAGGGGGCAGTATTACTTTGTAGAGGGACACACTGGGGGCAGTATTACTTTCTAGCGGGGCACACTGGGGACATCATTACTTTCTAGAGGGGCACACGGGGGTATCACTAATTTCTACATGAGGCATCATTACATTTTAGAGGGGAACACGGGGGGGGGCATTATTACTTTCTAGAGGGGCACACTGAGGGCAGTATTACTTTCTAGAGGGGCACACAGGGGGCATCATTAATTTCTAGAGGGGCACACTGGGGGCATCATTACTTTCTAGAGCAGCACACTGGGGGCATTATTAATTTCTAGAGCAGCACACTGAGGGCATCATTAATTTCTAGAGTGGCACACAGGGGGCATCATCACTTCTAGAGTGGCACACAGGGGGCATCATTCATTTCTAGAAGGGCACACAGGGGCAGTATTACTTTCTAGGGGGCACAAGGTAATCATTATACCTTTCTAGGGGCACAAAGGAGGCATTATTACTTTTTAGGGACACATAGGTATTATTATTGTAGTCTTCCCATTTGGAGCAGTATAAAATATCTTTACATATTTGTAATACCAATGTGAGAAAGTGTTTGCCTGCAGATAATGTGTATGTGCCTTTAGCCAGACCAAACCACTGGAGAATGGATGCTGAGCTGATGGTATGACCCTGAGAGAGAAGAAAGTGGGGTTGGGGGCAGTGAGTCTCTTCTTAACTGTGTTGTCTTCTCTTCATGAACAGAAAAGGAGGAAGGTGTGTGAGGTGAAGCTAGGAGACTGAGACAGAGCCCTGTGTTAGGCTTGAAAGAAACCAGCTCAGTCGTGCGAAATTCTACAATAAAAAAAAATGGGATTTAAGGGGCAACATGGTGGCTCAGTGGTTAACACTGCAGCCTTGCAGCGCTGGGGCTCTGGGTTCGAATCTCACCAGGAACAACATCTGCAAGGAGTTTGTATGTTCTCCCCGTGTTTGCGTGGATTTCCTCCCTTTCTACAAAGACATACTGATAGGGAAAAAATGTACATTGTGATCCCTAATATGGGGCTCTCAATCCACATAAAAAAAAAAAGTGGGATTTATCCCTGCTCACCTTGTGGAGGCAAAAGTGACCCTGATCATCGCAAAAAGATAAAGTTATATGGGCTTCAAATCTGTGACCTGTATGCAGGCTCAGGCAGGGCCACTTTAACTATAGGTTCAATGGTGCAGCTGCAAACAATATAGAATATACCATACACAGGAATACCATTTTTATTGTATGGGAATACAGACTAAGATTTTTAGTATAAGAGTATCCTGCAAATATATATATATATATATATATATATATATATATATATATATATATATATATATATATGAAGAGTGTGGTCTGGGAAGACAGGTATGTCCCAGCCAGGCAGCTAAAGGGTGTTTGGTAAAGGCCCACACCAGGGAGGTCAAGCCGACTAATCAGGCCCTAATAACAGTCTGAGTGTGAAGACTAGCAGTGTGGCACCACACTGACAGAGCTGACCTGTCCAGACCGGACCTCGAAAGCAGGTACTGTGCCACCCATTTTTGTGGCACAGTACCACAAGGTACCACAAGGTGGGAGACTGGTGGCCAGTCTCTTGTATAGTCAGGGAAAAGTTTCCTTACGTTTAAGTTAGTTTTCTCAGCCGAGAAGGATTTTGTGTTGTTTATCCTGTGGCTTTGTAAAAGCAGTGTATGCGCGTCATGTGAATGCTAGTGGTAAGTCACTTATTCATTTCTCTTTTTAATGTTCTCTTAAGCCTGAACTTGTGTGCAATCCAGTGTCTGTGTCCCTGTTTCCTGCACTGCTACCGAGCATCTACCTGAGCGATTCCCCACAATATATATATATATATATATATATATATATATATATATATATATATATACAGTCCTATGAAAAAGTTTGGGCACCCCTATTAATCTTAATCATTTTTAGTTCTAAACATTTTGGTGTTTGCAGCAGCCATTTCAGTTTGATATATCTAATAACTGATGGACACAGTAATATTTCAGGATTGAAATGAGGTTTATTGTACTAACACAAAATGTGCAATATGCATTAAACCAAAATTTGACCAGTGCAAAAGTATGGGCACCTCAACAGAAAAGTGACATTAATATTTAGTAGATCCTCCTTTTGCAAAGATAACAGCCTTTAGTCGCTTCCTGTAGCTTTTCATCAGTTCCTGGATCCTGGATGAAGGTATTTTGGACCATTCCTCTTTACAAAACAATTCAAGTTCAGTTAAGTTAGATGGTCGCCGAGCATGGACAGCCCGCTTCAAATCATCCCAAAGATGTTCAATGATATTCAGATCTGGGGACTGGGATGGCCATTCCAGAACATTGTAATTGTTCCTCTGCATGAATGCCTGAGGATTTGGAGCGGTGTTTTGGATCATTGTCTTGCTGATATATCCATCCCCGGCGTAACTTCAACTTCGTCACTGATTCTTGAACATTATTCTCAAGAATCTGCTGATACTGAGTGAAATCCATGCGACCCTCAACTTTAACAAGATTCCCAGTGCCGGCATTGGCCACACAGCCCCAAAGCATGATGGAACCTCCACCAAATTTTACAGTTGGTAGCAAGTGTTTTTCTTGGAATGCAGTTTTTTTTGGACGCCATGCATAACGTCTTTTTGTATGACCAAACAACTCAATCAGTCCACAGGACCTTCTTCCAAAATGAAGCTGGCTTGTCCAAATGTGCATTTGCATACCTCAGGCGACTCTGTTTGTGGCGTGCTTGCAGAAACGGCTTCTTTCTCATCACTCTCCCATACAGCTTCTCCTTGTGCAAAGTGCGCTGTATAGTTGACCGATGCAAAGTGACACCATCTGCAGCAAGATGATGCTGCAGCTATTTGGAGGTGGTCTGTGGATTGTCCTTGACTGTTCTCACCATTCTTCTTCTCTGCCTTTCTGATATTTTTCTTGGCCTGCCACTTCTGGGCTTAACAAGAACTGTCCCTGTGGTCTTCCATTTCCTTACTATGTTCCTCACAGTGGAAACTGACAGGTTAAATCTCTGAGACAACTTTTTGTATCCTTCCCCTGAACAACTATGTTGAACAATCTTTCTTTTCAGATCATTTGAGAGCGGGCTGTCCATGCTCGGCGACCATCAAACTTAACTGAACTTGAATTGTTTTGTAAAGAGGAATGGTCCAAAATACCTTCATCCAAGATCCAGGAACTGATTAAAAGCTACAGGAAGCGACTAGAGGCTGTTATCTTTGCAAAAGGAGGATGTACTAAATATTAATGTCACTTTTCTGTTGAGGTGCCCATATTTTTGCACCGATCAAATTTTGGTTTAATGCATCTTGCACATTTTGTGTTAGTACAATAAACCTCATTTCAATCCTGAAATATTACTGTGTCCATCAGTTATTAGATATATCAAACTGAAATGGCTGTTGCAAACTCCAAAATATTTAGAACTAAAAATGATTAAGATTAATAGGGGTGCCCAAACTTTTTCATAGGACTGTATATATATATATATATATATATATATATATATATATATATATATATATATATATATATTTGGTATATATTCACTAATAGCAAGCGGAGACCTTGAAAATAATAAACACAAGTACTATACACAAAATGTAGAATTTTCCAATGAACAGTACAATATTCCAGTTTTTGTAAAGCCAGAATTTTTTTTTCCAAAAACCAAAATCTGAAAATTTTCATTAGTAAAGCTGTGAGCATAGTCGGTACTTAGAATATTACTAGACATAGCACAATGCATCCTAACAAATCCACTCCCTGGTAATAGGTGCAATTTCATATGAAACCTAGTAAATGGTATTGCCTGGGAAGGTTGCACGAAGGACGTTACTAGGCCAACCAAGGAGGCCACGGCCTATTAGAGCACTTTCCATCGCTGCTGGAGGCTGTGATAGAATATAATGTAATTAATCCGTTCTTCAAAGGAATCGAAGGACTAAACCATATTTTTATAAAAAAGTTTTCATTTTGTCAGTGAGATTTGCAATATTTAACATCAGGTCCTATACTGTACAAAGGTGAAAGGAAAGACGTAACAATCCCTGGTAATAGGAATGATTATCTGTAGAGATGAGCGAACAGTGTTCTATCGAACTCATGTTCGATCGGATATTAGGCTGTTCGGCATGTTCGAATCGAATCGAACACCGCGTGGTAAAGTGCGCCATTACTCGATTCCCCTCCCACCTTCCCTGGCGCCTTTTTTGCTCCAATAACAGCGCAGGGTAGGTGGGACAGGAACTACGACACCGGTGACGTTGAAAAAAGTAGGCAAAACCCATTGGCTGCCGAAAACATGTGACCTCTAATTTAAAAGAACAGCGACGCCCAGCTTCGCGTCATTCTGAGCTTGCAATTCACCGAGGACGGAGGTTTCCGTCCAGTTAGCTAGGGCTTAGATTCTGGGTAGGCAGGGACAGGCTAGGATAGGAAGGAGAAGACAACCACAACAGCTCTTGTAAGAGCTAAATTCCAGGGAGAAGCTTGTCAGTGTAACGTGGCACTGACGGGCTCAATCGCCACAACCCAGCTTTCCCAGGATCCTGAATGGAATACACTGACAGTGTATTCCCGTATACCCCATATATACACCCCAAATCCACGTTCCAACGGTGTGCCCCCCCACCTTCACCCCAGAAATACCCTGCAAGTCCCCTAGCAATAGAATTGGGGCTATATACACCCACAATTTTTGCTACTGCCATATAGTGCCATTGTCTGACTGGGAATTCAAAGAATATATTGGGCTTACATATAACTTCAATTCCAGGGAGAAGCTTGTCAGTGTAACGTGGCACTGACGGGCTCAATCGCCGCAACCCAGCTTTCCCAGGATCCTGAATGGAACACACTGACAGTGTATTCCCGTATACCCCATATATACACCCCAAATCCCCGTTCCAACGGTGTGCCCCCCCCACCTTCACCTCAGAAATACCCTGCAAGTCCCCTAGCAATAGAATTGGGGCTATATACACCCACTATTTTTGCTACTGGTATATAGTGCCATTGTCTGACTGGGAATTCAAAGAATATATTGGAGTTACGTGCACCCACAATTTTTGCTACTGGTATATAGTGCCATTGTCTGACTGGGAATTCAAAGAATATATTGGGGTTACAAATACCCTCATTTCTTGCTACTGGTATATAGTGCCATTGTCTGACTGGGAATTCAAAGAATATATTGGGGTTACAAATACCCTCATTTCTTGCTACTGGTATATAGTGCCATTGTCTGACTGGGAATTCAAAGAATATATTGGGGTTATAAATACCCTCATTTCTTGCTACTGGTATATAGTGCCATTGTGTGACTGGGAATTCAAAGAATATATTGGGGTTATAAATACCCTCATTTCTTGCTACTGGTATATAGTGCCATTGTCTGACTGGGAATTCAAAGAATATATTGGGGTTATAAATACCCTCATTTCTTGCTACTGGTATATAGTGCCATTGTCTGACTGGGAATTCAAAGAATATATTGGGGTTATAAATACCCTCATTTCTTGCTACTGCCATATAGTGCCAGTTTCTGACTGGTAATTCAAAGAGTATATTGGGGTTACGTGCACCCACAATTTTTGCTACTGGTATATAGTGCCATTGTCTGACTGGGAATTCAAAGAATATATTGGGGTTATAAATACCCTCATTTCTTGCTACTGGTATATAGTGCCATTGTCTGACTGGGAATTCAAAGAATATATTGGGGTTACAAATACCCTCATTTCTTGCTACTGGTATATAGTGCCATTGTCTGACTGGGAATTCAAAGAATATATTGGGGTTATAAATACCCTCATTTCTTGCTACTGGTATATAGTGCCATTGTCTGACTGGGAATTCAAAGAATATATTGGGGTTACGTGCACCCACAATTTTTGCTACTGGTATATAGTGCCAATTTCTAACTGGGAATTCAAAATGCGCAAGGCTCCCGGAAAGGGACGTGGACGAGGCCGTGGGCGAGGTCGGGGGAATGGTTCTGGGGAGCAAGGTAGCAGTGAAGCCACAGGGCGTCCCGTGTCTACTCCTGTGGGGCAGCAAGCATTGCGCCACTCCACAGTGCGAGGGTTGCTTGCCACATTAACTAAACTGCAGGGTACAAACCTTAGTAGGCCCGAGAACCAGGAACAGGTCTTGCAATGGCTGTCAGAGAACGCTTACAGCACATTGTCCAGCAGCCAGTCAGACTCTGCCTCCTCTCCTCCTATTACCCAACAGTCTTGTCCTCCTTCCTCCCAAAATTCCCAAGCTTCACAGAACAATAACCCCAACTGTCCCTGCTCCCCAGAGCTGTTCTCCGCTCCTTTCATTGTCCCTCAACCTGCCTCTCCACGTCACGATTCCACGAACCTAACAGAGGAGCATCTGTGTCCAGATGCTCAAACACTAGAGTCTCCTCCATCTCCGTTCGATTTGGTGGTGGATGACCAGCAACCCACCCTCATCGACGATGATGTGACGATGATGTGACGCAGTTGCCGTCAGGGCATCCGGCGCATTGTGCGGGAGGAGGAGATGAGACAGGAGTTGGAAGAGGAAGTGGTGGATGATGAGGACACTGACCCGACCTGGACAGGTGGGAATGTCAAGCGGGGAAAGTAGTGTGGATGTTGAGGCAGGTGCAGCACCAAAAAGGGTAGCTAGAGGCAGAGGCAGAGGTCAGCAGCTTAGGCGAAGCCAGGCCACACCCGGAATCTCCCAAGATGTTCCAGTTCGTACCCAGCCCCGAAAAACTCCCACCTCGAGGGCACGTTTCTCGAAGGTGTGGAGTTTTTTCAAGGAATGCGCCGAGGACAGATATAGTGTTGTCTGCACAATTTGCCTCTCGAAATTGATTAGGGGCTCTGAGAAGAGCAACCTGTCCACCACTTCAATGCGCCGTCATTTGGAATCCAAGCACTGGAATCAGTGGCAGGCAGCAACGGCAGGACAAAGGCCGCCTGCCGTTCACGCCACTGCCACTGCCTCTGCCACTGCCTCTGCCACTGCCACTGCTGACTGTGCTGGCGATGCACTCCAGAGGACGAGCCAGGACACCACTTCATCTGCCTCTGCCACTTTGTTGACTTCTCCCTCATCCTCCCCTGTTCCTGTCTTATCTCCTTCTCCTGCACCATCAAAGGCACCATCAGGCGCTTCTTTACAACAACCCACCATCTCTCAGACATTGGAGCGGCGGCAGAAATACACTGCTAACCACCCACACGCGCAAGCCTTGAACGCCAACATCGCTAAACTGCTGGCCCAGGAGATGTTGGCGTTCCGGCTTGTTGAAACTCCCGCCTTCCTGGACCTGATGGCAACTGCGGCACCTCGCTATGCCGTCCCTAGCCGTCACTACTTCTCCCGGTGTGCCGTCCCCGCCTTGCACCAGCACGTGTCACTCAACATCAGGCGGGCCCTTAGTTCCGCGCTTTGCACAAAGGTCCACTTGACCACCGACGCGTGGACAAGTGCATGCGGACAGGGACGCTACATTTCACTGACGGCACACTGGGTGAATGTAGTTGAGGCTGGGACTGCTTCCCAAACTGGCCCGGTGTACCTCGTCTCCCCGCCTAACATTCCTGGCAGGGACACGAGAAGAACACCCCCCTCCTCCTCCTCCTCTACCGCCTCCTCCTCCGCCACCGCCTCCTCCTCCGCTGTTAGATTGACCCCAGCTACGAGTTGGAAACGTTGCAGCACTGGCGTTGGTAGACGTCAGCAGGCTGTGCTGAAGCTGATCAGCTTGGGGGACAGACAGCACACTGCCTCCGAGGTGAGGGATGCCCTCCTCGATGAGACGGCAATATGGTTTGAGCCGCTGCACCTGGGCCCAGGCATGGTCGTTTGTGATAACGGCCGGAACCTGGTAGCAGCTCTGGAGCTTGCCGGACTCCAACATGTTCCATGCCTGGCCCACGTCTTCAACCTAGTGGTGCAACGTTTCCTAAAGAGCTACCCCAATGTTCCAGAGCTACTGGTGAAAGTGCGGCGCATGTGCGCCCACTTTCGCAAGTCGACAGTAGCCGCTGCTAGCTTAAAATCTCTCCAGCAACGCCTGCATGTGCCACAACACCGGCTTTTGTGCGACGTCCCCACACGCTGGAACTCAACGTTTCAGATGTTGAATAGAGTGGTTGAGCAGCAGAGACCTTTGATGGAATACCAGCTACAAAACCCTAGGGTGCCACAAAGTCAGCTGCCTCAGTTTCACATCCATGAGTGGCCATGGATGAGAGACCTTTGTGACATCCTACGGGTCTTTGAGGAGTCCACAAGGAGGGTGAGCTCTGAGGATGCGATGGTGAGCCTTACAATCCCGCTCTTGTGTGTTCTGAGAGAATCCCTGATTGACATCAGGGATAACTCAGATCACACAGAGGAGTCAGGGATAGCATCCGATCCGTCACAGCTGGAGAGTAGGTCCACACATCTGTCCGCTTCATCGCGTTTAATGGAGGAGGAGGAGGAGGAGGAGGAGGAAGAAGAGTTGTCCGATGATGTGATGGTGATACAGGAGGCTTCCGGGCAACTTCGAATCATCCCATTGTTGCAGCGCGGATGGGTAGACATGGAGGATGAGGAGGAAATGGAAATTGAACTTTCCGGTGGGGCCAGAGGAGTCATGCCAACTAACACTGTGGCAGACGTGGCTGAGTTCATGTTGGGATGCTTTACAACCGACAAGCGTATTGTCAAAATCATGGAGGACAACCAGTACTGGATCTTTGCTATCCTTGACCCCCGGTATAAAAACAACATCTCGTCTTTTATTCCGGTAGAGGGGAGGGCCAATCGCATCAATGCTTGCCACAGGCAATTGGTGCAGAATATGATGGAGATGTTTCCAGCATATGACGTTGGCGGCAGGGAGGGCAGTTCCTCCAGTAGGCAACCAAGTTCTCACCGGTCCACATAAACGAGGGGCACACTGTCTAAGGTCTGGGACACCTTGATGGCACCCCCTCGCCAAAGTGCCGCCACGGAGGGTCCTAGTGTCACCAGGCGTGAGAAGTATAGGCGCATGTTGCGGGAATACCTTTCCGACCACAGCCCTGTCCTCTCTGAGCCCTCTGCGCCCTACACGTATTGGGTGTCGAAGTTGGACCTGTGGCTTGAACTTGCCCTATATGCCTTGGAGGTGCTGTCCTGTCCTGCCGCCATCGTCCTATCTGAGAGGGTGTTCAGTGCAGCCGGTGGCATCATCACTGACAAGCGCACCCTTCTGTCAGCTGAGAGTGCCGACCGGCTCACTTTGATAAAAATGAACCACCACTGGATAGAGCCTTCATTTTTGTGCCCACCTGTGTAAAGCACCCCAACATGAAACTCCATGTCTGTACTCAACCTCTCCAATTCCTCCGCATCCTCATACTCATCCACCATAAGCATTGCACAATTCTGCTAATACTAGGCTCCCTCCACCCTGATTTCCCCCAACTCTGCTGGTTAGAGGCTCCCTCCACCCTGATTTCCACCAACTCTGCTGGTTAGAGGCTCCCTCCACCCTGCTTTCCCACAACTCTGCTGGTTAGAGGCTCCCTCCACCCTGCTTTCCCACAACTCTGCTGGTTAGAGGTTCCCTCCACCCTGCTTTCCCACAACTCTGCTGGTTAGAGGCTCCCTCCACCCTGCTTTCCCACAACTCTGCTGGTTAGAGGCTCCCTCCACCCTGATTTCCACCAACTCTGCTGGTTTAGAGGCTCCCTCCACCCTGCTTTCCCACAACTCTGCTGGTTAGAGGCTCCCTCCACCCTGATTTCCACCAACTCTGCTGGTTAGAGGCTCCCTCCACCATGAATTGGTCCAAACTGGGCTGTTTAGAGGCTCCCTCCACCATGAATTGGTCCAAACTGGGGTTTTTAGAGGCTCCCTCCACCATGAATTGGTCCAAACTGGGCTGTTTAGAGGCTCCCTCCACCATGAATTGGTCCAAACTGGGCTGTTTAGAGGCTCCCTCCACCATGAATTGGTCCAAACTGGGATTTTTAGAGGCTCCCTCCACCATGAATTGGTCCAAACTGGGCTGTTTATAGGCTCCCTCCACCATGAATTTGCCCAAACTGGGCTGTTTAGAGGCTCCCTCCACCATGAATTTGCCCAAACTGAGCTGTTTAGAGGCTCCCTCCACCATGAATTGGTCCAAACTGGGGTTTTTGAGGCTCCCTCCACCATGAATTGGTCCAAACTGGGGTTTTTTAGAGGCTCCCTCCACCATGAATTTGCCCAAACTGGGCTGTTTAGAGGCTCCCTCCACCATGAATTGGTCCAAACTGGGGTTTTTAGAGGCTCCCTCCACCATGAATTGGTCCAAACTGGGGTTTTTAGAGGCTCCCTCCACCATGAATTGGTCCAAACTGGGGTTTTTAGAGGGTCCCTCCACCATGAATTTGCCCAAACTCTGCTGGTTAGAGGCTCAATCCACCCTGATTTTCAAAACAAATGTTGGTGCCAACCTCAACTTACTACAAGGGCCAAATTCACTGCTGGTGACAAGCTCTCCTCACTGCAAGTGCCAAATACACATGTTTCAAGGTGTTTTCCTACTGTCTGAGAGGTGGTATTGAGTGTGTAAAGTGTGTAGTTGTTAGGCTGTGATGTTGGGGTAATAGAGGGTCTTTGGTGTGTTAGATGCCCCCAGACATGCTTCCCCTGCTGTCCCAGTGTCTTTCCAGAGGTGTTGGCATCATTTCCTGGGGTGTCATAGTGGACTTGGTGACCCTCCAGACACGGATTTGGGTTTCCCCCTTAACGAGTATCTGTTCCCCATAGACTATAATGGGGTTCGAAACCCGTTCGAACACACGAACATTGAGCGGCTGTTCGAATCGAATTTCGAACCTCGAACATTTTAGTGTTCGCTCATCTCTAATTATCTGTAAATTACTGTAGCAAAATTATGTCTCAGACTTTCTAGAAATGACTTAGATTCTAGAATAACCATATAGGCACGCTAGATGTACTAGTACATGCACATGGCAGTATTAGGGATCAAAGTCCTATGGATATTTAATGCGGCACCTGCAGAACTCTATGGGCCTATACCGTATGTCCACATTTGATATGGAGGCAAACAATATTTTTTCACAGATATGTAGACATAGTACTTGATATTGAGGTCTTCTCCACTTTCTATAAGCCCCTGGCTACACATACATTATAGTATATTCATTTACAGTAGAAATAATGGAAGTTGGTGGTGGACACAGAACCAGTAAAAGGAGTTGTTCCAAAATTGTCAGGTTCATTGTATATATCATGTTACCATTTGCATATTGTTAAAAAAATTATCTAGTGAAGAGTTTTGGATTTTGAGGTGGATTCCGCCTCAAATTCTGCCTGCAAAAAACTCTGTGTGAACATACCCTAGTAAATCTCCCCAAAGCTTAGTAAATTTGCCTTAGTGAATAGGAGCTTTTACCTACTGTAACTGCATTGTAAGGATTGGTTGATTTATTATACAGTCATCATCACACATGTACACTATGCTCAGTGTTAACTTCTAGAGATGAGCGAACAGTGTTCTATCGAACACATGTTCGATCGGATATCAGGGTGTTCGCCATGTTCGAATCGAATCGAACACCACGTGGTAAAGTGCGCCAAAATTCGATTCCCCTCCCACCTTCCCTGGCGCCTTTTTTGCACCAATAACAGCGCAGGGGAGGTGGGACAGGAACTACGACACTGGGGGCATTGAAAAAAATTGGAAAAAGTCATTGGCTGCCGAAATCAGGTGACCTCCATTTTAGACGAATAGTGGATTTCAAATCCGGGTCATATGAGAATGTGAACTTTGTGACTATGAGACAGGGATAGCTGTACAGGCAGGGATAGCTAGGGATAACCTTTATTTAGGGGGGAATGTTATTAAAAATAACTTTTTGGGGCTCTATCGGGTGTGTAATTGTGATTTTTGTGAGATAAACTTTTTCCCATAGGGATGCATTGGCCAGCGCTGATTGGCCGAATTCCGTACTCTGGCCAATCAGTGCTGGCCAATGCATTCTATTAGCTTGATGAAGCAGAGTGTGCACAAGGGTTCAAGCGCACCCTCGGCTCTGATGTAGCAGAGCTGAGGCTGCACAAGGGTTCAAGCGCACCCTCGGCTCTGATGTAGGAGAGCCGAGGGTGCACTTGAACCCTTGTGCAGCCTCGGCTCTGCTACATCAGAGCCGAGGGTGCGCTTGAACCCTTGTGCACGCTCGGCTCTGCTACATCAGAGCCGAGGGTGCGCTTGAACCCTTGTGCACACTCTGCTTCATCAAGCTAATAGAATGCATTGGCCAGCGCTGATTGGCCAATGCATTCTATTAGCCCGATGAAGTAGAGCTGAATGTGTGTGCTAAGCACACACATTCAGCTCTACTTCATCGAGCTAATAGAATGCATTGGCCAGCGCTGATTGGCCAGAGTACGGAATTCGGCCAATCAGCGCTGGCTCTGCTGGAGGAGGCGGAGTCTAAGATCGCTCCACACCAGTCTCCATTCAGGTCCGACCTTAGACTCCGCCTCCTCCAGCAGAGCCAGCGCTGATTGGCCGAATTCCGTACTCTGGCCAATCAGCACTGGCTAATGCATTGTATTGGCGTGATGAAGCAGTGCTGAATGTGTGTGCTTAGCACACACATTCAGCTCTACTTCATCGGGCTAATAGAATGCATTGGCCAGCGCTGATTGGCCAGAGTACGGAATTCGGCCAATCAGCGCTAGCTCTGCTGGAGGAGGCGGAGTCTAAGATCGCTCCACACCAGTCTCCATTCAGGTCCGACCTTAGACTCCGCCTCCTCCAGCAGAGCCAGCGCTGATTGGCCGAATTCCGTACTCTGGCCAATCAGCACTGGCTAATGCATTGTATTGGCGTGATGAAGCAGTGCTGAATGTGTGTGCTTAGCACACACATTCAGCTCTACTTCATCGGGCTAATAGAATGCATTGGCCAATCAGCGCTGGCCAATGCATTCTATTAGCGTGAACTGAGTTTGCACAGGGGTTCTAGTGCACCCTCGGCTCTGCTACATCAGATTGCTACATCTGATGTAGCAGTGCCGAGTGTGCATCAGATGTGTAGTTGAGCAAAACTGACTCAGCACTGCTAAGTCTCTGCATTCGCATAGGAATGCATTGGCCAGCCTTCGGCCAATCAGCGCTGGCTCTGCCGGAGGAGGCGGAGTCTAAGGTCGGACCTGAATGGAGACTGGTGTGGAGCGATCTTAGACTCCGCCTCCTCCAGCAGAGCCAGCGCTGATTGGTCGAGTTCCGTACTCTGGCCAATCAGCACTGGCCAATGCATTTCTATGGGGAAAAGTTAGCTTGCGAAAATCGCAAACTGACAGGGATTTCCATGAAATAAAGTGACTTTTATGCCCCCAGACATGCTTCCCCTGCTGTCCCAGTGTCATTCCAGGGTGTTGGTATCATTTCCTGGGGTGTCATAGTGGACTTGGTGACCCTCCAGACACGAATTTGGGTTTCCCCCTTAACGAGTTTATGTTCCCCATAGACTATAATGGGGTTCGAAACCCATTCGAACACTCGAACAGTGAGCGGCTGTTCGAATCGAATTTCGAACCTCGAACATTTTAGTGTTCGCTCATCTCTATTAACTTCATTGGCACAGATGTTTCTCAAGTTCATGGAAACTCCCATTATTCTTGGATGAGTCTTAGATTTAGTTGTCATTTATTAAACTGTAACTGTTGTCAGAACATTGTGTATGTGGTCACAACAAATAATTTCTAAGTTTCATAGAAGCTGCCACTTTCGGAGAAATCTGACATTATGTTCCAGCAGTGAATGACTGAACTGTTGCAATGATTTATGCCTTTATATGTGAGCTAGCCGGTCCTCTGCCCTGATGTCCATGCGACCGGCCATTCAATATAACCAATGGCCATCAATAATATACAAATATTGTTTAATAATGGAAAAATCAGCTTGTGAAAAGTAAACTAAGCAGGTTTCACTATGCAATGAAATACGATCTGAGTATTATAGGAGTGCAGAGCAAAAGTTTTAGGCGGTTTTAGGCAGGTATGGAAAATGCTGCAAGGTATGAATGTTTTCACAAATAGTGTTAATAGTTGATATTTTTCAATTCACAAAATGAAGTGAATGAAGAAAAGAAAAATCTAAATACCATCAATGTATGGCGTGACCTTTTCCCTTTGCCTTCTTCTCGGTAGTTGCTGACAGTTTTTGATTGAGCTCAGCAGGGAGGTTGTTCCTGCCATCTTGGACAGCAAAGCACAGATTTTCTGTGGGTGTACACTTGGTCCAATCCTTGTGTCCCTTCATGAGATCCCAGGCAGACTGGATGTAGCTGAGATCAGGGCTCTGTAGGGGCCGTATCATCACTTCCAGGACTTCTCCATCAAAGGGCAAAGGTCACAACAAATGTTGATGTGATTTAGATTTCTTTTTTATTCATTCACTTTATTTGTGTCACAGTTTGTCAATGCCCAACAACCGTGGTACTGAATGCTGCTAGCACTACTAGGGAAGTGCGGTAGGTAAGCTGCCCCTAGTGGTATGACGGCTGAGTAGGCCCTGTTTGAGGGTGTTGGTCAGTTGTTCCCAAGCTAAACTCGGCCCCAACAATTACTAGCTCTCTAAATGCAAAAACCTAGCAGACAGGCGGGATGAGAGCTGAAAGAGGCTAGGGACGGGGAAACTAGAGGCAGTCACCCCTAGCGAAAGGATAAGTGCAGCTGCAAACAGTACTAACTAGGATGGGATGTGCTGGAGAACTAACAGGTGCAGCACAACCACTAAAGAGTGGAGTAATGAGGAAAGGTATCACAGGACAGGGGCAAAACAACCCTGAAACCCAAAACAGAAACTCACTAATACCAAACAGTGACAGTTAGCCAGAAATGCAGGACAGGGGTTGAGTAGGGATGTTGGAGGGTAAAACAGACTCTCACACAGAACAAAACTCACACCACTTCCAATACAGCTCCAGAAACCGTACAACTCCAACTAAGATCTCCTTCTAGACTGGGCCAAGAATCAATGGGAGCGTATACAGCGCTCAAAATCTCACACGGCGTATACGTGCCAGGTCACGAGGCATGTTACTCCGTGTGAATGCACCCTTACTTTCCAGTATTTCTTTTCACACCTGCCTAAAACTTTTGCACTGAACTGTATGTGTAAAACAGACTAAACAAATAGACTACTAAAAAATGATGTACAAGACCTCCCCTCCCCCTTCTCCAGGCTGTGCAGTGTTCTCTCCTGTGCACCGTCCTACTGTCCGAGGCTGTGCACCTGCACGCACCTGCACACTGGAACTTACTTCCTGTGCAGGCAAAACCAATCCCGTGACTATAGTTCTAGCATCTTCAGGTTTGTGAATTTGACCAGAAATGCTATTCTTATCCATTATATAGTTAAACAATACTGAAAGTTCTACAGACTTAACAGTAATGGTCCCATAGCCATAACAAACCCCTAATTCTAGTATTGCCTTGACTGTGTAAAACGGTTACATTGGTTAGGAGCTTCCGAAAAGTTGCCAAATGAATCCAAAGCCATTTAAGAAGAGAGTCAATAGCTTAAAGTCACAGACACAAGGAAGAAGTGGAACAGGCTTTGAATAGCTGCGGCTTCTAAGGATTATAAACTTGCAATAGAAAACAGAATTAAGCCAATATGTAGGCGAGTAAACGTAGTACACGCACGCAGTCTTTCTCTGGTGGGACATTAAAATAAAAACGTATGCTCTAGTCGTGTTCCAATGCTGCAGAATAATAGAGATTGCACTGTAGGGGGAGTCAGTAGGGAGGAAGCAAACAGCAGGACACACTTCAGTTTGTTGGAAGGAAAATACGGCTATGTTGATAGGACAAACACATTTTATCGGAGGTGAATTTCAGCAGGCTAAGAAAAACAACTCTTTCAAACCATGAGATGCACAGATGGCAGCAAATTTACAAGCTGAAGACAATTAAGACATTTTTATTTTATTCGCAGGAAGATATGGGGGAGGGAGAATTGAATTTAAATGGTGTACGGAGAGAAGACTGGAGAAAGCGACTAAAAATGGAACAAAGTAGCAAACAGGACTGATAGCAATAAAGAGAGAGTCATAAACACAGAAGCATCGACATACAACAGCTACACGGTGCAAACATTCACTGCAAATGAAAGACTGGCGGGTTGTCCATTATTGTCACAAACACCGACACAAAATGCTTCTGCTTTTACCTTATTTCCCAAAGAGTGTATGTGCAAACCTATCAAGCAGATTATTGGAATTATATTATAATGCAATCTGTCTGAATAATATAGGTTTTTCATGGAGGTGAGATAGATAGATAGATAGATAGATAGATAGATAGATAGATAGATATTGGATAGATAGATAGATAGATAGATAGATAGATAGATAGATAGATAGATATTGGATAGATAGATAGATAGATAGATAGATAGATAGGAGATAGATAGATAGATATTAGATAGATAGATAGATAGATAGATAGATAGATAGATAGATAGATAGATAGAATAGAGAGCCTCATGAATACGGATCTGAAACATTGTACATGGATTAAATACCACCAAGTGAGTTTTGCATATATTTTAGGAATTCTGCATTTTTCTTTTATTGTCTATGGTGGATCTTTTTTGTCAAAGACTCGTGTCTAAGTATCCATTTATTTTTACATGGTGCTCCTGTGAACCTTCTATTGTTAAATTGGTAGGTAGATAGATAGATTATAGGTAGATGATAGATAGATAGATAGATAGATAGATAGATAGATAGATAGATAGATAGATACAGTCCTATGAAAAAGTTTGGGCACCCCTATTAATCTTAATCATTTTTAGTTCTAAATATTTTGGTGTTTGCAACAGCCATTTCAGTTTGATATATCTAATAACTGATGGATACAGTAATATTTCAGGATTGAAATGAGGTTTATTGTACTAACAGAAAATGCGCAATATGCATTAAACCAAAATTTGACCGGTGCAAAAGTATGGGCACCCTTATCATTTTATTGATTTGAATTCCCCTAACTACTTTTTACTGACTTACTGAAGCACAAAATTGGTTTTGTAACCTCAGTGAGCTTTGAACTTCATAGCCAGGTGTATCCAATCATGAGAAAAGGTATTTAAGGTGGCCAATTGCAAGTTGTTCTACTATTTGAATCTCCTCTGAAGAGTGGCATCATGGGCTACTCAAAACAACTCTCAAATGATCTGAAAACAAAGATTGTTCAACATAGTTGTTCAGCGGAAGGATACAAAAAGCTGTCTCAGAGATTTAACCTGTCAGTTTCCACTGTGAGGAACATAGTAAGGAAATGGAAGACCACAGGGACAGTTCTTGTTAAGCCCAGAAGTGGCAGGCCAAGAAAAATATCAGAAAGGCAGAGAAGAAGAATGGTGAGAACAGTCAAGGACAATCCACAGGCCACCTCCAAAGAGCTGCAGCATCATCTTGCTGCAGATGGTGTCACTGTGCATCGGTCAACAATACAGCACACTTTGCACAAGGAGAAGCTGTATGGGAGAGTGATGAGAAAGAAGCCGTTTCTGCACGTACGCCACAAATAGAGTTGCCTGAGGTATGCAAAAGCACATTTGGACAAGGCAGCTTCATTTTGTAAACAAAAATTGAGTTGTTTGGTTATAAAAAAAGGCGTTATGCATGGCGTCCAAAAAGAAACAGCATTCCTAGAAAAACACATGCTACCCACTGTAAAATTTGGTGGAGGTTCCATCATGCTTTGGGGCTGTGTGGCCAATGCCGGCATCGGGAATCTTGTTAAAGTTGAGAGTCGCATGGATTCCACTCAGTATCAGCAGATTCTGGAGAATAATGTTCAAGAATCAGTGACGAAGTTGAAGTTACGCCGGGGATGGATATTTCAGCAAGACAATGATCCAAAACACCGCTCCAAATCCTCAGGCATTCATGCAGAGGAACAATTACAATGTTCTGGAATGGCCATCCCAGTCCCCAGACCTGAATATCATTGAACATCTGTGGGATGATTTGAAGCGGGCTGTCCATGCTCGGCGACCATCTAACTTAACTGAACTTGAATTGTTTGTCCAAAATACCTTTATCCAGGATCCAGGAACTGATTAAAAGCTACAGGAAGCGACTAGAGGCTGTTATCTTTGCAAAAGGAGGATCTACTAAATATTAATGTCACTTTTCTGTTGAGGTGCCCATACTTTTGCACCAGTCAAATTTTGGTTTAATGCATATTGCGCATTTTCTGTTAGTACAATAAACCTCATTTCAATCCTGAAATATTACTGTGTCCATCAGTTATTAGATATATCAAACTGAAATGGCTGTTGCAAATACCAAAATATTTAGAACTAAAAATGATTAAGATTAATAGGGGTGCCCAAACGTTTTCATAGGACTGTAGATAGTAGGTAAATTGATAGATAATATCTAGAAAGAAAGATCTTTTTGTTCTCAGAGATATAAGCTATTGCGCTTTCTCCTCTTCACAACATATCCAACTCAACAAATGCATGGGAAAATCGAGACAGATACAGCCACTGTCAGAGGAACCTGTCACAGCGATTTGGGGACACTAAACCACCCACAGATCCCTATAGAATTGGAGCCCAGTTGTAAAGCTGTACATGCTCATATTGACAAATGGCCTAGTTGCACACCTGTGAAGCGAACTGTTCTGTGTGCTATGACACGCTACATCTACACCAATTGTCCAGTATAGATATTATAGTAAATACCCCCAATATTGTTTGAACCTAGAGGTCATTACACATAAAGTCATTTTATGTCCACCTCCCACCTCAACCACAAGATACAAAGTAATATAACCCAACCATATCCCTACCTTCATATACACAAATATATATACTGACTGGACTAAAGTCTAGCTATACTACAACTTTAGAGAATCAATGGGTTAATGTTGCACATAAAGTGTGATAGACTCTTGTGAAGGTATCCAAGGAATGTTCCTAAACGTGCGTGTATAACGTGTAGTGTGGACCTGGTGGCTACTTATTCCGCACAATATTCAGCCAGTGTTACTCCTGTTAATGGTTACATTTCTGCAATGTCAATTGAGGTGATATTTGCTACAAAAATGCAGATGTGATATGATAACCTTTCCAGAGCCGTGCGCCCAACCAGCAGCTCCCATTCTACAAATACTTGAGTCTTGTACTTATTAACAAACATAAGGATGAATGGTAAATGAGGATTCTGAAATCAAGGGCAAGAACCTTCTGCTTGTGTTAGAATCGTTGAAGGAAACGTAGGTTTTCCATGGTGGTCATAATAATCGAAATGCCCGCCTCATCATAAATTGGGCGCACTCTCCAGAATCTAAGAGACTAAACGAAAAACTACACCAGCTTCTTGTTGGTATAGATTCATGAAATCATTTACACTGGAAAACTGGCGGAATTTATGGTAAATCTGATGGGAGTAAAGGGCCTCTGTCTTCTTCTCTGCCTCCGCCTCTTCTCTCGCTCTCCCATCACGTCTTGATACAAAAGCGCCGACTGTGCATGTCTGTCAGCCATTTTCTTGTGGCCTCTCCAGTTCAGCCACAGGAAAATGGCCGACAGACATGTGCAGTCAGTGCTTTTGGACGAAGAGGAGAGAGAGAAGAAGGCGGAGGTGTAGAAGAAGACAGAGGTCGTCGCTAGAGAGTTTTCAAGCAGCTGCTGCGAGAAAACTCATTAGAATAAGGAAGAAAGAAGGTATTTCTCAGGAATGGCAGCTCAGAACAGAATAATAAAAGTAAGAGAAGAATAGCCTTTCTTAAGGCTATTCCTATGTGTATTTAGTTTAAAAAGGGTTTCTAGTGATATAATTCCTTAAAGGGAAGTCGTGAGTGAAAAGCAAATCTTAAAAATAAAGATAATGTTTTAAGTAAGGTCAGAAGTACTATGTTTCCTTGAAGAAACCACCATAAAGGCATAGGGATACTTAAAAGGAGTCTGTCTGTAGGACAATCAGTACCAGACTAATGACAGTACCTTATAGGATGGCTTCTACACTTTCCTAAAATGCCTTTCTTATTCTGCATTGCAGCTCCATTTTCATATTTATCAGGATTTTATTCCTATGGGTAGCTAACTGCTACCCAGCTCCACCCCCTAGCTTTCGTGACATCTGCCAATTTGTCGCACTTTTTCTGTATTTAGGGGCAATTATCTGAAGCGACAGTGAAACCCCAACAGGGGCATCTTTGGAAAGTGTAGAAGCTGCCGCACAAGGTACTGTCATTAGTTTGTTACCAATTTTCCAGCTAACAAACTCCCTTTAAAGAACATGCATGCTTCGCTGGGAATTTTGGGAAAACATATGTAAATTAGTTATCCTTACCGGAAAAAATAAAACTGTACCTTTAGCACGTCCTATTAAAAAGTAGCAAGACTATAAGTTAATGTCCAACACTTACAGGTAGTAGAAGGAGTTGTGCCATTGATGGGAATGAGTGATGAGGAGAATGGGGGCCAAAAGTCCCCCATGCCTCCCCATTGTGAATGGAGATGAGTGAACAGTAAAATGTTCGAGATTTGATATTCATTTCGAGTAGCCCCTCAATATTTAACTACTCGAATCGAATATCGAACCCTATTATAGTCTATGGGGGGAAAATGCTCATTTCAGCAGTAGGCAACATTCGATCAAATTATACTTACAAGTCCACGAGTGAGGGCCGGGCTGGATCCTCCGAGAAGTCTTCTCCGCGCACTACAAGCAGACATGCGCAGTCGGCTCTGCCCAGGCCCGATGCCTGGCAGAGTGAATTCAGAGCCGGAAGACGCCGCGGGGAAGCTGCATGGAGAAGACTTCTAAAGGTAGGAGAAGAACCAGCGTTTATTGGCCGACTGTATAGCATTCAGCCAATCAATGCTGGTTCTGCATCGAACTTTTCCATTCAAATAGCGAGTGGTACTCGATCGAGTACGAGTATTTCAAATACCTTAGTATTCGATCGAATACTACTCGCTCATCTCTAGTGACCAGCACTCCATTCACTTCTACAAAGCGGCTGAATCTGTAATCTCGGCACCCCCAGCCCCATAGAAGTAAATGGAGCACGGAATGAGCACACTTTTAGTCCTCCGCTCTCCTCAATGGTCAGGCCCTCTATGACACTTACCCTGTATAACTGTATATCACGAAAAGAAGTCAAAGGGGCCAAAATAAAGTATATTATAATATTTATTAAAGTCAGAAATGCTGCCAGAAAACCAAACATTACTGAAAGTTTAGGAAGGCTTTAGACAGGTCATAAAAGAATATAAGCCAAACCAAATGAAATGGAGACTCATACGTAAATAGACGTTTTGGGATTGTGGCCCTTGCCAGTGCAACGTAAGGGGGCAGATATAATCCTATTCTATACAGTACATGACAACCAGCATTTAGGAGCTGATTTTATCACAGTCATTTCTTCCATCTTTGATATCACTCCTCCTTGTTTCCTCTATTCTTCATGTCATTTAGTGCAGCCTCAAGCGCATTTATCATTATTCCTCAACTCCATGACCTTGGAGGCTACTATCTCTTATTTATATCAAAGAAATACATTTATCCAAGTGGTAATTAAAATAATCATTAGTTTGTTATGCTAGTGGCAACACATTAGAAAAGAGGAGTAAGATGAAGAAACTAGGTGCAGCTCGAACCTCTTGAACTATCATCATTCTACCACTTCCTTATAATGTTCTGTAATATTTGCCACTGAGATGCCCAGGATGACTCCTGCCATGTCCTCTGCTATATGGATAAGTGCCTTTCTAGAAGAATAAGATTAGTAAGCAAATTCTAATCTAATATAAAATATTATAATTTAATCTCTAATATATTAAAATATAAATAAATAAAATCTGCAACATATCTTATGATATAAATGAATTAGAATTTGTAAAATATATGACAATATGAATAGATAAATAGTATATGTAGCATACATTATAATATAAGAAATGTAAACTGTAATATAACATCAATAAATAGCATATGTAATGTTCATTAGAATTAAAACACATTTTAATCTTTAGTACATTATAATATAAATAAATAGTATCTGTAACATATTATAGAAATACATTTTTATCTTTAATATATTATCATATCAATCAATAGTATTTTTAACATAATATAAATACATTTTAATCTGTAATGTATTTGAGAATATAGATAAATAGATAAACATCTATTACATATAAATATATTCTAAACTGTAACATGTAATATAAATACAATTTGTAGCATTTAATATAAATACATAAAAACCTGTAGTATAATATAAATTAAAGATAATATATAGCAACATGCTATATCCCTCTTCATTAATCCTGTCTTACGACTAAATCTTACCATACACAACCGTGTGTGCTTTCCATGTGCCTTCTGGACTTATTTGGAGCCGTTGAATAGGACACACGGCCTCTATTGGATTCGACTCAGATAGCATACTCAGTCATGTGCATGAACCATTGTAGTAGTCCAATTCAGTTCATCTACACTGTGTGGAACATATTTCTGCAATGCAGAATAAGCCCCTAAAAGATGCCAAACACGTTCTGCTTTCTCCACAGAGCGTAGTGTCTCCAAAAACCAATATGACACATGGCATGCTAAAATTGTTGATGCTTACCTGTATATGTAATGGAACCATTAAAGGGGTTGTGTCATTATGGACACTTACCCCCTATCCAAAGGGAGGATAAGTGTCGAATCACTGGGGGACCAATTGCCAGGTCCCTCAAGGGATCAGGAGGATGGCATAGCAAAAGTCTCCCTAAGGCCTCCTTGTGAATGGAGCACCAATATGGCTGTGTGACCGGCACTTCATTCACTTCTATGGGGCTGCCAGAGCTTACAGTCCCGACAGCCCCATAACAGTGAATGGAGTGCTGGTCACACAAGCACACTGGCACTCCAATCACAAGGAGGACTTAGTGGAAATTTCGGTCCTCCAGACCACTGGGGTACCTGACGACTGACCGCCCAGCGATCAGACACTTTTCTCCTCTCCTATGGATGGAGGATAAGTCAATAACAGCACATCCCCTTTAATGTCACACACAATTGGAGTTGGATGACTACTTCTTCCTTGGAAAATCATCCCTGTGCTACCCTAGCAGGCTCTAGAAATACACAAATTCCTAATACAGTTGACAGGGACAATGACAATTTTCTGCCACAGCCATTTTTTGTTTTTGCAATTGTGTTTTTCACTACTCGCCTTCCCAAAGCCTTTGAGAAATAAATTTTTGGGGAAAAATTGTACTTGTAAGGCTACTATTTAATATGCTATTGTTTGTAATTTACAATACTATTTAATATAATATGTATTATCTAAATGTATTGCAGTATACAGTACTTTAAAATACAATACTAACTAGAGATGAGCGAGTAGTGAAATATTCGTTATTCAATATTCGTTTCGAGTAGCCCCTCAATATTCTACTATTCGACCGAATATCGAATCCCATTATAGTCTATAGGGAAAAAATGCTCGTTTCAGGGGAAACCCAAATTCGACTAAGGAGAGTCACCAAGTCCACAATGACACCCCAAGAAATGATGCCAACACCTCTTGAATGCAACTGGGACAGCACCAGCATACCTGGGAGCATCTAACACGCAAAAGTCCCAGTATTACCCCACTATCACAGCCTATCAACTAGACACGATCCACACTCAATAGAACCTCTTTGGAAAGTGGAAAAATACTTGGAAACCTTCTTTCCTCTACATTAATATGGACAGAAACACAAATTTAAACATAAACAAACATTAGCATGCGTTCATCACAATCCCTTACTTGATAGCTATGTTAAGCAGGGTGCAAGGTACAACGCAGACCAGGCCTGAGCACCAGGAACATGTGTTACAAGGGCTAGCTGATAATGCTTCCAGCTGCTTTTCCACCAGCCAGTCAGCCACTACCTCCAGTCATGTTCATACCCAAGAGTCTGCCCCTCCTTCCTCCCAACATGCCCAATCTTCCCAGCAGAGTCATCCCACCCTTGTCCCCTCCCTGGAGCTGTTTTTGGGTTCTTTTCCACTCTTCAACTCTGTTCAACCACTTCACGAATCCAAGGAGCTAATAGACAAATTTCTCTGTCCTGATGCCCAAACACTGGAGCATCTGCCATCTCCTGACGATTTTGTGGTTGTGGACCCACAACAAGCATTTCTCGGCCTCAGTGATGATGACGAGACACAGTTGCCATCAGGGCAGGCTGTGGTTATGTGCAGTTTGCAGTGGAGGAGAGTGAGCAATTGAAAGAGGAGGTGGTGGACGATGAGGCCACCGACCAAATCTGGACAGGGGTGATGTGTAGCGTGGAAAGCAGTGTAGATGTGGAGGCAAGCGCAGCACCAAAAAAGGTGGCTAGAGGCAGAGGCATGTCCAGAGGCACAGGACAGCTGCTTCACAGAAGCCAGGCCAGAGCCAGCAAGGTCCAAGATGTTCCCTGTATTAGCCACTCGCCCATGTTGGCCACCTCCCTGTGGTTATGTGCAGTTTTCAGTAAGAGGAGAATGATCAATTGGAAGAGGAGGTGGTGGACAATGAGGCCACCGACCCAACCTGGACAGGGTTGATGTGTAGCATGGAAAGCAGTGTAGATGTAGAGTCAAGCGCAGCACCAAAAAAGGTGTCTAGAGGCAGAGGCATGTCCAGAGGTACAGGACAGCTGCTTCACAGAAGCCAGGCCAGAGCCAGCAAGGCCCAAGATGTTCCCTGTCCTAGCCACTCAAGAAAAACTACCCCATCGAGGCCACATTCATCAATGGTGTGGAGATTTTGCAGCGTATGCGTGGAGGACAAACTGAATGCATTTTGCACACTCTGAAACTCAAAACTAAATAGGGGCTCTGAGAAAAGCAACCTGAGCACCTCAGCCATGCGCCGTCATTTGTAAGGCAAGCACTGGGCTCAGTGGGAGAGAGCAAACGCAGGACAATCGTCAGCCGACACTGCCTCTTCCACTGTTTCCAGTGCAGGTGCTGTAGTCCAGACCACCAGCCTGGACACCTCCACATCTGCCTCTGACACTTTGGGGAGTTCACCCTCATCTGCCCCTTTTCCTGCTTCTGCTCCTTTTGCCTGCAACATCATGCGCCTCTTCCCAGCAAATCACCCTCTTCCAGGCGTTTCATTGCAGGCAGAAGTACAGCGCAACCCACCCACATGCCGAAGCCTTCAACGGCTCATCTCTAAACTGCTGGCCCTGGAGATGTTGGTGTTTATGCCAGTGGAGACTCAGGCCTTCCGTGACCTTTTGGCAGCTGCCGCACCTCGCTATGCTGCCTCTAGCCATCACTACATCTCTTAGTGTGCCGTCCCCGCCAGCACGTGTCCCATAACATCAGTCGGGCCCTGAGTTCCGCGTTTTGCTCTAAGGTCCACTTGACCACTGACGCATCCCCTTCTCTATAATGACAGGCTGGGTGAATGTAGTGGAGGCTGGGCCCTGCTCGCAAACTGGGGTGGCCTATCTCCTCTCCTAGCGCAAAATTCATGCCTGGGGTTCTCAGAAAGCCTACCCCTCCGCTGCAACATCGACCGCTCCTGCGAGCTGTAAATGCTGTAGCACTGGCATGTGGAGACGTCAGCAGGTCATGCTGAAGCTCAGTTTGGCTGACAGAAAACACACTGCCCCTGAGGTGAGGGATGCCATCCTAGATGAAACGGCAATGTCTTTCTCTCCAATGCACTTGGGCCCAGGCATGGTCATGTGTAATAATGGCCGGAACCTGGTAGCGGCTCTGGAGCTTGCCAGACTCAAATACGGTCCACACATGGCCCATATACCAACAAAGTACCCTGTCCTACCATTTGGGGCAGGGGAACTGCGGTTTTGACCGCAAATTTCTTGCTACTATAGTGAGTTTAGTAACTCCTGATGAACAAATCCGATACAGGACTAGGGAAATGCGTAGAGGAGTCTGTGGGGCAGGAATTATCTACACTAATATCCCCATATGGGAAGGTGTCTAGGGGTTTATAATATGTCCATACTCCTATTCCACCAAGCCTCAACATCGGCAGCCTAAAGGGATTATGTGTGCTATATGTACCTGTTTAAAACTCCCTTAGCAGCACATAAGGGTTTTGTGTTAGAGTGTCTGTAGGACTGAAATAGCTGCAAAAATAGAGTGGTGAATATATTATACCACAGACATATCAGTAATTGTTCTGTCCTCTTACACTCTGTTTTTTGGACTACACATCAAACAGACTTAATATAAGTTACATTTTAATACAGTAGTTACTCCCTCAGTGATATTTAGTATTTTGAGTGACATCCCTTCAGTGATATATACTAAAGATATATAAGACCAAAAGACTGACCCCGGGTTTATAGTCATAGGCTGCTGTCATGTCATATTTTTGTGGCTTGTTTTTGATATATTATGGAAAGAATGATGCCCTTTAATTTCATTAAACAAAAAGTTACAATAAAATAGGACATGACCCCGTGTGAATAAACCCCAAGCTTTTAGGTTTGGTGTCAGAAATTCGTCATTTTGATTGAAGTCCTGTTTTCTTTTCTTTTTAATTTCACCTTCATCCCCTTCATATACAAAGTATTGGTGGTTGCGAAGCTCTGACAGACATTCCATGTGCCAGCCACTTCCTTCTTCCTAAAGCAATTAATCAAGGTTGCTATTACACCTTCTAAACCCCTCTTGGCTTGATCACTTCTATGTGTGAATTGCTATTAAAAAGTATTACATAGGCTAAGGGAAAAGATGTCTATCATCTAGTGCTAAACTTTCAGAAAATAAGATGAGATGCAATTAGAACAGTAGGTAATAATAGAACGTAACATGTTTTCTTAATTGCAAATTTTAATACTAATGAAACCATAAAAAATAGGGTTTGTAAGTGATGAATCAAAGAAATGAGTTAAAGAGGAGCTGTCAACAAGTCTGAAAAGCCCCATGACATACATCATCTGATCGGTGCTGTCACCCTGAGCATGTTAGTAATTTATTTATACAAATCTGTTCAGCCATTCCAAAGATATAAGTCTTTTTAGTGTAAATGCATGAGGTAACACTGGATGACATACAGCACACAGAGACGACGCCCCAGAGAAACCACAGTGTTACCGCCCGCTTGGCTAGTATACCATAAATACCATCAACACTAACAGGGCTTATATCTGTGGAATGGCTGAATTGACTTGGATAAACAAAGCATGAAAATGCTCAGGGTGACAGCACGTATGCCAAAGTGTCCACTTTCTGGTCTATATGACCACAATGACGAACACAGGGAGCACTATAACAGAGAACGCCAGAAGTGTCTGATGGACCTCATTGGCTATAATGGAGTCCTTCAGGTGTCCATACTTCCAAACTGGATGATAAAGCTGAACTTGCAGCACTTTTTTACCTGGTGATTTTCATTGGTCAACTGCAACGGAGTCTCCAAGCAGATACTACGACACAGGGGTGAACCCAGCCTTATCCATGTTTAAAGCTGTATTGCATAGATGTAATGTAATCTAATGCATAGATGTAATGACACAAATACTGCAAAATTTGAATGTTTAGGTATTTGAAGCACTATCTTACTGAATAAGAGGTTTGCTTTAATGTGTTATAGAGTTTATATACTATATACTGTATACAATGTATTTGAACTGAAAAACTTTACAGTCTGAAATGTGCTGCTACCTAGTAAAGAAGGGATTGCAGTAATGACATGGAAATGGGAAGACATGGGCAATTACATAACTAGAGCTAAACTAGTTACAGCCTTAGATTTGTTTATTCAAGTGAAGATGAGCAGTGCCATAGATAGTTACTAGAGATGAGCGAACACTAAAATGTTCGAGGTTCGAAATTCGATTCGAACAGCCGCTCACTGTTCGAGTGTTCGAATGGGTTTCGAACCCCATTATAGTCTATGGGGAACATAAACTCGTTAAGGGGGAAACCCAAATTCGTGTCTGGAGGGTCACCAAGTCCACTATGACACCCCAGGAAATGATACCAACACCCTGGAATGACACTGGGACAGCAGGGGAAGCATGTCTGGGGGCATAAAAGTCACTTTATTTCATGGAAATCCCTGTCAGTTTGCGATTTTCGCAAGCTAACTTTTCCCCATAGAAATGCATTGGCCAGTGCTGATTGGCCAGAGTACGGAACTCGACCAATCAGCGCTGGCTCTGCTGGATGAGGCGGAGTCTAAGATAGCTCCACACCAGTCTCCATTCAGGTCCGACCTTAGACTCCGCCTCCTCCGGCAGAGCCAGCGCTGATTGGCCGAAGGCTGGCCAATGCATTCCTATGCGAATGCAGACTTAGCAGTGCTGAGTCAGTTTTGCTCAACTACACATCTGATGCACACTCGGCACTGCTACATCAGATGTAGCAATCTGATGTAGCAGAGCCGAGGGTGCACTAGAACCCCTGTGCAAACTCAGTTCACGCTAATAGAATGCATTGGCCAGCGCTGATTGGCCAATGCATTCTATTAGCCCGATGAAGTAGAGCTGAATGTGTGTGCTAAGCACACACATTCAGCACTGCTTCATCAAGCCAATACAATGCATTAGCCAGTGCTGATTGGCCAGAGTACGGAATTCGGCCAATCAGCGCTGGCTCTGCTGGAGGAGGCGGAGTCTAAGGTCGGACCTGAATGGAGACTGGTGTGGAGCGATCTTAGACTCCGCCTCCTCCAGCAGAGCCAGCGCTGATTGGCCGAATTCCGTACTCTGGCCAATCAGCACTGGCTAATGCATTGTATTGGCGTGATGAAGCAGTGCTGAATGTGTGTGCTTAGCACACACATTCAGCTCTACTTCATCGGGCTAATAGAATGCATTGGCCAGCGCTGATTGGCCGAATTCCGTACTCTGGCCAATCAGTGCTGGCCAATGCATTCTATTAGCTTGATGAAGCAGAGTGTGCACAAGGGTTCAAGCGCACCCTCGGCTCTGATGTAGCAGAGCCGAGGCTGCACAAGGGTTCAAGCGCACCCTCGGCTCTGATGTAGGAGAGCCGAGGGTGCACTTGAACCCTTGTGCAGCCTCGGCTCTGCTACATCAGAGCCGAGGGTGCGCTTGAACCCTTGTGCACACTCTGCTTCATCAAGCTAATAGAATGCATTGGCCAGCGCTGATTGGCCAATGTATTCTATTAGCCTGATGAAGTAGAGCTGAATGTGTGTGCTAAGCACACACATTCAGCTCTACTTCATCGGGCTAATAGAATGCATTGGCCAGCGCTGATTGGCCAGAGTACGGAACTCGACCAATCAGCGCTGGCTCTGCTGGAGGAGGCGGAGTCTAAGATCGCTCCACACCAGTCTCCATTCAGGTCCGACCTTAGACTCCGCCTCCTCCAGCAGAGCCAGCGCTGATTGGCCGAATTCCGTACTCTGGCCAATCAGCACTGGCTAATGCATTGTATTGGCGTGATGAAGCAGTGCTGAATGTGTGTGCTTAGCACACACATTCAGCTCTACTTCATCGGGCTAATAGAATGCATTGGCCAATCAGCGCTGGCCAATGCATTCTATTAGCGTGAACTGAGTTTGCACAGGGGTTCTAGTGCACCCTCGGCTCTGCTACATCAGATTGCTACATCTGATGTAGCAGTGCCGAGTGTGCATCAGATGTGTAGTTGAGCAAAACTGACTCAGCACTGCTAAGTCTCTGCATTCGCATAGGAATGCATTGGCCAGCCTTCGGCCAATCAGCGCTGGCTCTGCCGGAGGAGGCGGAGTCTAAGGTCGGACCTGAATGGAGACTGGTGTGGAGCGATCTTAGACTCCGCCTCCTCCAGCAGAGCCAGCGCTGATTGGTCGAGTTCCGTACTCTGGCCAATCAGCGCTGGCCAATGCATTCTATTAGCCCGATGAAGTAGAGCTGAATGTGTGTGCTTAGCACACACATTCAGCTCTACTTCATCAGGCTAATAGAATACATTGGCCAATCAGCGCTGGCCAATGCATTCTATTAGCTTGATGAAGCAGAGTGTGCACAAGGGTTCAAGCGCACCCTCGGCTCTGATGTAGCAGAGCTGAGGGTGCACAAGGGTTCAAGTGCACCCTCGGCTCTCCTACATCAGAGCCGAGGGTGCGCTTGAACCCTTGTGCAGCCTCGGCTCTGCTACATCAGAGCCGAGGGTGCGCTTGAACCCTTGTGCACACTCTGCTTCATCAAGCTAATAGAATGCATTGGCCAGCACTGATTGGCCAGAGTACGGAATTCGGCCAATCAGTGCTGGCCAATGCATCCCTATGGGAAAAAGTTTATCTCACAAAAATCACAATTACACACCCGATAGAGCCCCAAAAAGTTATTTTTAATAACATTCCCCCCTAAATAAAGGTTATCCCTAGCTATCCCTGCCTGTACAGCTATCCCTGTCTCATAGTCACAAAGTTCACATTCTCATATGACCCGGATTTGAAATCCACTATTCGTCTAAAATGGAGGTCACCTGATTTCGGCAGCCAATGACTTTTTCCAATTTTTTTCAATGCCCCCAGTGTCGTAGTTCCTGTCCCACCTCCCCTGCGCTGTTATTGGTGCAAAAAAGGCGCCAGGGAAGGTGGGAGGGGAATCGAATTTTGGCGCACTTTACCACGTGGTGTTCGATTCGATTCGAACATGGCGAACACCCTGATATCCGATCGAACATGTGTTCGATAGAACACTGTTCGCTCATCTCTAATAGTTACTGAAAGGTGCCTGAACTTTCTTTTATGCAGACACATTCCAAGCACACATTTATTGCTGTCTCTATTGACTTTCCTTGCTTGCATTTTCAATGTATGATATACATCTCAGACTCATTTCGTAATAGCATTCTAATATATATATATATATATATATATATATATATATATATATATATATATCAAACAACAATCAGCAGCACCAGCAAATAATTGGAGTATTGTCCCATACGTTGCACAGCAGAAACCCCTCTACGGCCAAAAGGGTTCCCAATTGAAAAATTCCAATAGAAGCTCCACACATAGACAAGTGCTGTGTTTGACTATCTCTGGTGTTCCCACTTAAATAAATACAACAGGGGCACACCTGCATCCACCACGGCTATATTCACAAATAGTGGGGGTCATAGCAGTCAGACCCCAACCAGCAATTTGTCCTCTATGATATAAATAAAGGATTAATCATTTTTGTGGCATAACTACTTTAATGGCCAGTTTACACAGCCCAACTTTTGGCTTCTGACCACCAAACTAGGTGTTATATAGTCTTTTACACAAGCCAAAGTAAAGTACTTAAGGAGGAATATCACTACACAACTGTTTCCCATACAGTTTAATCATCTGTAATTTATCCCTGTATACAGAGTGCAATGTGCTGCCAATAATCCCAATGTAAAATGTCTGTTCTACCTGTGTATCATAATACTACTATTAGATACCCATGGGATAACTTAAAGGGGTATTCCCATGACGCTTGTTCACCAACCTGCAGGCTGTTGTGCTCTCTTCACTTCCTGCTTCTCTCTGTACATTGGTGGGCGGGGTTTCACTTGCACGGGATTGGTTATAAATGAATTACCACAGTGTGAAGCTGATGTAGCAGAGCTGGATTTGAGTCAGTTTGCATTACATACAGAGGTAACGACTCCCTATCTCAGCCCTTATCAGCCAAATTCAATTAAACCGACTGATAAGAGCTCAGAAATCCCGGAGCTCTCACCTCCCCTATCTGAGAAGCTCCGCTACTTAAAAGACACAAACAGCTCAGAGCTGCTCCCAGCCCCTCCCTCCCCCCTGAGAGCAGGCAGCTACATCACTTGACAAATGAGCAAATAATCCTAAGGGCCATAGAAACGGAGTGTAAACAATGAATAAATTAAGATAGCGGCCAAACAAAGCAGTTTTGATAAAGCAATGCATTTAGGAAAAGTCTTAAATCCACATAAACTAGCAGTATAGATAGGATCCTTGTGATGGGACAACCCCTTTAAGGTTCATAAGCCCTGGTGCAAAAGCTCAAGCTTAGGCTCCTATGTGGAACTTCTCACTACTGTCCCATCAGTACATTTTTGTAGTATTTACATTTCCCTTTTCTTCTCTATCTGTGCCCAGACATCCATGAAGACTAGTTGACCACATGTCTGTGCACACAAGCTTCCCATCCTTCGCATCCCCTATCAGTACCCCGCATAATAATACTGCCTCTTTTGAGTCACAGCCCTCCTTATAGAATTCCTCCTTGGCTATATGCTGCTGACCAACTACTATTTGTTTTTTTCAATACAGGGTTAATTTTCCACTTTTTGACACTCCAGTACACCAGAGGGCAGGGATCATAAATGTATGAGACATAGACTGCCAGCCATCGAAGGAAATCAGGAAGTATATCAAAGAGTGTTATCAAGGCCTAGTGTGTTAAGGGTGAAACCAGTGGGCCCCTTGGCTTCTGGGCGTCTCAACATCTTCACTCTACTCCCTCCCATGTAGTTCTCTTCATGGAGCGTTCATTTAGACCAATGGATGGCGCTATTTCCTTGTATGGAAAAAAAAATTATTCCTATAAGGAACCCAAGCAGTAAGAACCCCAGGAAACATTTTTATCACCGGGGACCTACAATGTGATCCATAGTAGTCCATTAATCATAACCTAATAAAGTGCTTTACTGAGTTTTATTACCTCCAGCTAACATATAACCAGAAATAGTTACGGTACATGCTAGTTTTTCCATCTAAGCAATGTGCCGATTGAGCCCAAGCTCATTATAATGGAAAGTATTCAGCAAATATCTCACCATGACTGCTCAGAAGCGGTTAAATAATTATAAGATGTCAATGCCTTGAGAACTAATGACTATAGGTTCCAGCTTTACTACAAGACGTGACCTTTGGCTGATAAGACATCTCACGTTCATTTTACCTTTATTGCTTCTTTTTATTATATTCCTGACAAAGTCTTCTGAGACAGAGCTCAAGTCTTCACATTCTTACCTGTATGCAATTTGTTCAGTCAGTTCCTTTATAAACACGTTGTCACGGGACATCATAGGCGTCTGGTTTCTCACATTTAGATGGACTAATCAGCAGTAGGTTTTTGTGCATAGTCTTAGAAGTAAGTTGCCGTGTTCTTTCAATGCCTCCATTGATGTCCATTACGCACAGATTTAAAGGGGCCATTTCTTCAGTAAATAAGTGTGGATGATATGGCAAATGTTATAAGCCTATGACGACTTTATAAAAACAGTAGTGGAAAAGTCCCAAATCCACCCCAAGAGGATATAAATATTAAAAATAACCTTTATTAATATCCAAAATTTAAAATATAGAAACACCCTTCATAGATAATTGTGCACAGGTAGGTGGTATAAAACTCACTGACTACACAACTGACTGCAGCCAGAATCCTTATGTTCATTTTAGGATTCAAGTATAATATCTGAATAGGTTAACTGCAGTCTTAGTGTCAGATATTAAAACAGCTAAAGCGGGACTAAACTGAATAAAGCATACTAACAGTGGCGTAACTACCGCCATAGCAGCAGAGGCAGCTGTCACAGGGCCCGGGACATTAGGGGCCTGGTGACAGCCGCTACCGCTGCTATCATTATACTCAGGGGTCTTTTCGGACCCCCGAGTATAATGATTGGCGGACCGGGAGAGGTAAGAAACATAAAAAAACACTGTTACTTACCTCTCCATGATCCTGGCCAGGCCTCCTTCCTAGTTGACTGACGTCTCTGACGTCACATGAACCCGGCCCGGGTTTTCATAGCAAGCCGCTGGTGTCCATATGCAGCCTCTCCACAGTGAAACCGTTTTTTTGCACGGACACAAGTCCTGCATGTCTGACAAAGCGGCGCAAGTTTGAACGTCGCGTTAGGAATAACACTTTAACTAAAAATCTATACTGACCAGAGATTTGCCTTTCTGCAGATACCTGGACATCAAAATGATTTATTGACTGCTTTGGGAAAGAGTTCTGGACATACAATGTGACGTGTGCAGGAATTTGGAGAGGAGATGAATTGTGTCCATCACCTATTGTCAGTTGTTTGATCTTGCCTTATCTTTTCAGACCCCAAAGTATCATGAACTGAGGCCTAGGGTAGGTGACAAATCATACAAACCAGAGTCACTCACCTCTCCTGGGCTCCAGCGCAAGTCCCTGCTGTTTTTGGCCCTCTTCAATGATGCCACAAATGTGGGTTACACTGCATCATTATGTCTACAACATCACTACAGAGGCCCAAAGACAGCTTTGAGTCACACTGGAGCCCAGGAGAGGTAAATAACACTGGTTTTTATATTCACTCACCATTCCTGGGTCTCCAATAATTATACTTGGGGTCTCAAGAGAACCCTGAGCAGTATTTGTTGGGATCTCTCAACAAATACTCTTGCTGTGGGCCCGCGGCCTTATTTACCGATCGCTATTGCTGCTCAATGCCACCTCTGCTTCCCATTCTGCCCTTCATCGGGCCCTGCACATCCTGTATCACATCACTGAGACAAACGGGATATCCTGGAAGGCAGAAGGGAAAGCAGTGGCGGCTGTGGGATCAGTAAGTAAATAGTGCCCATTACCTGATAGGTTTTTACCTGCTGGAATAATCCTATTAAAAATAAAGCAGTGGCCCACTGGGCCCCCTAAGATTGCAGGCCCCATGGCAGCCACCACAGATGCTATGGCAGTACACATGCCACTGATCAGGGACTATATATCTGCAGATGCACATGGGCCTTAAAGCAGTGCACCATATTGCATATAGCTATTGTGGTAATGATTCCCTTAGACTAAAATTTCTGATAGATCTGAATATAGCAAAAAAATTGGCACAGCAGTAAAGGATGAGCAGTATGATGACCACTTTTTGAGCCGTTTCTATGTTGCATGCATTTCAAGCATAAGGAGGAGCCCTATAAAAAGCTACTACTCCGAGCATGACCTTTGTCTTATAATCCTGCAAAACCTATAGCTATTTCATTCTCTTTTATTGCTTGCTTTGTATTCTGAGCAGATAATCTTTATGTGTATCTCACCTTTGGCTCAATAAGTCACCCTTTTGTTGGGTCTTTCTGTATATTATGGGAGTGGACTAATGAAAAGATATTATTACGAAACTTGCTGTGACCCTGACATATAGAAATAACTAGCAGAAGCCTAGGGGTGTCTTTACCATAGTTATAAATCCTGTTTAGTACAGCAAGAGTCTAACCTCGGGTAATATGTCTGAGATGAAACTGCAAAAGTACTAAATTGTTATATCATGTGACACAAATATAATGATAATAGCTCTTATTTATATAGTGCCAATGCATCCCACAGCAACGTACAATTACAGAGAGAAACTTTAGCGTTATCCTTTAGATAGCTGAAGGCCAAATGCTCACTTGTCTAACACTTATTTCTTCCTATTCCCTATTTCTCACTGGGGACATTGGAGAACGTCCCAGCAAGACACCTCTATCTACTCTGAGTACAAAGGATTGGGCATGTTGAAATCTGACATGCCAGATGCTTCTTGCCTGCCTAGTAAAGAGGTGAAGGTTAAACTCCTTAGTTTGGCAAATCATAAGGAGAGAACCACCATTAAGGTGTGTGTAGTCTTATTAAGCCATGAGCGCTCCACTGTGCAAAGGAATATGGGAAGAATATGCAAATCTGACTTCCATGATGTAATTAGGATGTCAGTGCCTCAAGTATGAACATCAATAGAGGGCGCTCACTGAGAATGTGCAAGTCTATCTTCCATGATGTAATTAGGAAGACAGAGTCTCAGTCAAACAACCCTATAGAGGGCACTCCCTTTAACATCATGCCAACCTTCTCAGAGGCCTTTGTTTGCAATGATGTTGGGATTATAACAGATACAGTCTTCTCAACCAAGGACAGCCGTTTCGATATATTTGCATATCATCAGCTTAGCGTAGAGAGGACTGATCATGGAAGTCAGATTGCATATTCTTCCCATGTTCCTTTGCACAGTGGAGCGCTCATGGCTTAATAAGACTCCACACACCTTAATAGTGGTTCTCTCCTTATGGAGTGACGATATCCCCTCAACCCTGTCTAAGCCTCTCACCTCTGCCAGATCAGTCCTCTCTACGCCAAGCTGATGAGATGCAAATACATCGAAATGGCTGTCCTTGGCTGAGAAGACTGTATCTTGTATAAGCCCAACATCATTGCAAACAAAGGCCTCTGAGAAGGTCGGCATGATGTTAAAGGGAGTGCCCTCTATAGGGTTGTTTGACTGAGACTCTGTCTTCCTAATTACATCATGGAAGACAGACTTGCACTTCTCAGTCAGCGCCCTCTATTGGTGTGCATACTTGAGGCACTGACATCCTAATTACATCATGGAAGTCAGATTTGCATATTCTTCCCATGTTAGTTTGGCAAATGAAGACGCCTGGAGATCTTTCCTTTTAAAATGAAGTTCACGGCACCAGGAGATCTCATTTTTATTGTTCTACCTCTTATACACATTATATGAAAGTCGAACCCACCAATTTTGGCAAGATCATCTCACCCTAAGTTCACACCAGCATTGTCTGTCCATTCTTCTGGTCCCTTGGATATTGGAATATTAGTGCCCTACACACAATATAGAGCCCCATTTGTGACCTCTACCTACGCTCATGAACTTTTGATGCCCCTCACAGTATGCTTCTTACTGCCCCCTACAGTATAAGTCTCTATTAGTTCCTACAACAAAGTATAAAGGTCTTGAGTGTCCCTCACAAAGAATGAACAGCAGTCGGGATAAACATATAGCCCTGATACATTACAAGGGTTCAGTATTCATCCCTGCCGTCACTCTTGTGACCAGAGCTAGGGATGAGCGAACCTCAGAGGTGACATGGTCATGTCAAGTATCATGACATCACAATGCTTATCATGCCCATGTGAAAAATATTATTAATTATTTTGTTCACCTCCCCTGGGCCTCCACCTATTATACATTGAAGTCTCAAGAGACCCCAGAGTATAATAATTTAACGCAATGTATGTCACAATAGCCATTTTAATTCATCTAAGATGATTCCCAAATTTTGGGTTTTGATAAAAAATCAAACAATTTGGGATATTCGGGTTAAACCTGACTCATGATGAAGTAATTCGCTCATCTCTAATCAGGGCTTATTGGTGGAGAGATGACTGCT
The DNA here is from genome assembly GCF_031893055.1 of Leptodactylus fuscus. Lineage (NCBI taxonomy): Eukaryota > Metazoa > Chordata > Amphibia > Anura > Leptodactylidae > Leptodactylus > Leptodactylus fuscus. Next base: position 316,682,449 of record NC_134265.1, read on the forward strand.
GGTCCGGGAGGCCGGGGTCCGAACCGCAGTCTGCCAGTTGAGTATTCCTGTTTTAGACTATATTTCCATTCCTTGCATATTCCCTTCTAGTTTTTCTATCTAGACCTCATTCTAGAAGTACAAAGTATTTAACTCATTTGATGGTAATAAACATTTCTCCTAAATCACATTATTTGCTCAGCCATCACTATTTTATTACCCTCCAAACTGAATGCACTGGGATTATTTATTAGAAATGATGTCCTTTATGGATGAGAGGTGAATCACTTCTAAAACAAAGCTCGATCATCCAGAGACTACCAATTGTAACTAATGGGGTGTGACGCTTTATGATATATATCATTGCTCATTTGGGAATAAATGGCTTATTTCATTTAGATCCCAAATTAAGTCGGAGTAAAAGATCTAAATAAATAGGTTTTGTGTGGTACGAGATGGCTCTGCTGATGTTCTACTAGATGTTCAATCTAGCAGTTACCAATGCAAAGAAGCTTACAAATGGCTGTGATATATCCGTACATAATTGTAGCATCGTATTAAGTGGGGGAACGACATTTGGATGTTGTTATATTTATTTTAATGCAACATAATGGGAGTTCATTTTCATACAATGATAAAGTATTATTTGGTGTGAAATGATGATGTATAATATTGTCACGTGCTCCTGCATCAGAGAACTTTCAGATTGAGTTGTTCCTGAGGCCAAATGTTCTCGTTTTTCAATTCTGATATCTTCAACACTGAAAAGAAAAAAGAAAAATCTATCCCAGCACTTCCTTCTTTTATCTGCTCCTTTGCCTTGGTCCTATGTTTTCTCATTTCACAGTGTCCTGTGACAGACTGTAAGACAACTGGCTGGATCCCGAGCCTCTCATCTGTGCCCTATCTACAATAGGACAAAAAAAATTATTAAAGGGAATCACCTTCCTCAACCCCTACAAGCTGCCACCATCGTGCTGTAGGTGCTGTGACATACTTACATATCATACCTTCTCTATGTTTTACAGTCTCATGGATGCCTAAAAATAGATGTTTTCTTTATAATAAAAATTAGGTACTCGGAGAACAGGGGGTATTCCCAGAGATCCCCGTGTATGGCTTTCTCTATTGAAAACATGACCCTGTACAACTTTGTTCCACCCATTTACCAGTGGGAAACGATAGTCCTGCTGCTGCAATGTCATCATCTAGTTGGTGAAGTCTCACATATGCACAGTATACGCCGTAAAATCTCACAATGCATAGCTAATAGAGATGAGCGAGTAGTATTCGATCGAGTAGGTATTCGAAATATTCGTACTCAATCGAATACTACTAGCTATTCGCAGTAAATATTCGATTCAGAACCAGCGTTGATTGGCCGAATGCTATACAGTGCTATACAGATATTGTGTGAGGTACACAGTGAATGGGTCTCATAACTTGCATGCAGGGGTCCAAGGTTTTGGACCCCACACTGATCTTTTATCAATGACCTATCCTGAGTTGGGCATCCCTTTTAAGTGTGCCCTTGACTAAGTCTTACCTCCTCAGTCTCCAACCAAAGATGGAATAGGGATTAAAGGAGTTTTCCCATAATAGTTAGTTATTATCACATCACTCCATTCATTTCATCTCCCATCGAAATGCACTCACTGCTTGATCAACGGTTCATTCAGACAAAAGTCCCTTTTTGTCCTGATCTGAATACTCGGACCCCCACTGATCTTCAAATTATTTCCTACTAGCATCTGCCCACGACTTCATCCGCGTGTTGTTGTTGGCAATGATCCGCTTATATATAGCCAATTGCTGTTGTCGATGATCTGCCTGCTCCCACGTCTTGGCTCTGCTACATCTCTGCATATGCGCAGCATAGCCAGCTGTATGTACAACTCTGCATATGGAAAGCATACTTAGCTGTGCTACAGCTGTTCCTAAGCTCTGCTACATCTGCCAATTTAGCTTACAGGGATTTTCTTATGGCAGTGTCTGAGCAGCTTCTGTGTTATAAACGACTGAACGGATGTTGCTGAAATTTGTGACAGTTCTCCCCCGCCCCCCATCAGAGGCTGAACACCACATTCCCCCGTCGTATTCACACAAACTGTACAGCCGATATACTCCTCTTGCCCACACACAGGCTGCATGTTCACTACTCTCCTGACCTTCCATGAAACTCCATTTTCTGCAGCTTCCACACTGTCCGGTTCAATACTATATAGCTCTGCCTGCAAAATACTGTGTAGCTCCGCCCACAAAATAGTGTGATCCTATCCGAGAATGGCTCAAGGACCTGTGATGACGTCATCAAGGGTCCTTTAGTGTAGCCTGAACATAAATTCGTTCATAGCAGTTGTGAAGTCAGGTAATTTACGGGGATAATAAGTAGCCTATGTCTTAATCGAGGTTACAATCTATGTATTTGCCAGATTTCAGGCAAATCTGTTCAGCCGTTTTTGCATGATGAGGAACAAACATCCAAACACACAAACATCCAAACACACAATCTTTCACATTTATAATATTAGTAGGATTCCATGCTCAACGGTGATAACTTTCTTATGTAGGAAAAAACATTTAATTCCTTGCTGAACTGATCCATCCTTGCCTGGAGACTCAGGGGACATTTTTGGACACACTTTGAACACCATTCAATGAAAATTTCTGGATTTATTCGATACAGATTCTAAATAATGGCCCCCCTCCTTCAGACTGGAGAGGGTAAAGAGCAAGCAGGGGTAGTGCACCACGGCAATTGGTATAAACTCTGATCACGCCCTCTAAAAGTCAGTTCTGGATGATGTTGGGTGAAAAATTTGGTGCATCTTAAGTTCAACTGTATATAAACGTATTAATTGAATTGCTTTAAGCCCACCTTGTCTCATATTAAGCCATGTCCCTTTTTAAGATAAGTCACACTCCCTTATTTATTTAGTAGGAAAGGTCTAAAACCAGACCACCATAGTAAATTCCTCCCACAGAATACAATGAATGTTGCAGTATTGATTTCTCATTATAGTATGTTTCATCCATAAATTAAGTCATATGCAATAAAATAACCATAGTATGGAAATCAAATACGTAAATGTCTGCCAATGTCTCCATAGTTGTATCATTGAGCCAGTTCTGCTTTTTCTATCTTCAAGGCTAATGCATTGCCTTCAGGACCTAAAGGTATCATCTACACATTAGGTAGCCGGTCTGTCATTATAGAGATCATTTATCTTTATGGTACATGTGTCTGCTATACTGAGAGATGAGGACACACATTCTATTTTAAGTGTGCCCTTTTTCACTTAGAACAGAGGACACATCTTGGACATGATTAACAAAGCTAAATGTACCAGAACTCTGTGTTAATGTGTGCCAAAAAAAAAAAAAACAGGCATAAATGCGGGAAAATTTTTTATTATGTGTTTTAAACTTCATTTTGTTTTGTCTTACAAGGGGTGGATAACAATGGGAAAAAGGCAATGTTTAAAGGGGTTTTCCCATTAAAGAAATGTATGGCCTTTCCAAAGTGAGCCTCTGTGTCCTGAACGCAATCTCATTGAGAAGACTTTCAGCAATGTTGGGCTTTATGGAAACAGCGTAGATCAGAGCTACGCTGTTTCCGCACCTCCCATAGAAGTGAATGTATTAGAAGTAGCATAGAACAGCGAGCTGCATTGTTTTTGTAACTTCCATTCACTTCTATTGGAATTATGGAAACAATAAAGAGCTACGCTGTTTCCACAAAGTCCAACCATTTCTGCAAGTCTTCTCAGTCAGGTTGCAGTCAGGTAAGTAGCAGAGCATGGAGCCCCTCATTTAAGAGATGGAGGAGGGAACTGCATACAACCCTACAAATTTACATGTACTTCTTCAAGAGTTTGGTCGACTAACTGGCTATAAGGTCAATACCTCCAAAACTGAGGCTATCCATTTGAACATATACCCCCTGTAGACCTGGCACAGTTGAAGGGTAACTTCCCCTTCCACTTGCAAGACTCTTCCCTTTGGGAATTTACTGGTCTTCAACTTACTCATCACTCTATTCCCATAATTTTCCTCTACCATAGAGGCAAGTCTGTTCATTACTAAACACATAGTCAGGCCTCCTGCTGTATTTTATGAATTGCATACCTGTTATTAACATGATACTTCTCAAACTTTTATATATGTTTGAAAATCCAGAAGTTTTGGTCCCTCTCAGGGTGTTACGGTCCAGCTTTTTCTAAATTTATTTAGACTCAGAGAGGCACTGTTTAAGAAAAGCATGACGATGGTGAGAAAGGATTTATGTGGCTTAGGGGTTCCAAATATCATACTATATTATGGGGCTATTCTACTAACTTGGCCCACCCTAACTTTCTGCTGTGGAATACCCAATATCACCCACTCAAGACCTTCTGGCCCCCATGGTGCTCGCTAGAGATCTGTGGAAGACGTGGTTGAAAATTCCCCTTCACTTCTTCCTTGCTGCTGCAATCTATTAATGATTAAGATAAAGGGACAATATATATTAGGTGGATAACGGCTTCAAAGGGTTATTCCCATCTCGGCTGATCAAGGTTGAGATGGAAATAAGTGGACACATACCCCAAGAACTTCCTCAAGTTGACCCTGAAGAATTTAATGTCCCCTCATAACTTACCATCTTATAATTTGATGTCTCCTCAAGTAGCCCCATAATTTAATATCTCCTCAAATGTCCCCCATATAATTTAAGGTCCCCTTAAGTGGCCCCTGCATAATTTAATGCACACTCAAGTGGTCACCATATAATTTAATGTTCCCTTCAGTGGTCCTCACATAATTTAATACCCCCTCAACTAGCCCCATATAATTTAATGTCCACCCAACTGGCTCCCACATAATGTCCCCTGTACTTTCAGTGCCCGTTCAAACAATATAATAAATACAAATTAAAAAAAAACTAAAAAGTTATACTTTGCGCCATTCCAGTGTAGAAGACTGCAGGCTCTGGACATAGCTTGGTGTCTCCAAATTGCTGCCAAAGACTGAATGGTGGAGTATAGAGCTTATACCTCCATTCTCTACCATTGTATTTAGCTTTATCTACATCCTCAGGATGCAGATACAGTTTAAATTTGGACCTGCAACCTGGAATAGTGGGACAGCACCCAAAATCCTAGACTGTCCTGCTCGATCCAGGTCAGGTAAAGGACCCAGTACAGGTATACTGTTTGTCCTATGATTAAAGCGACCCTGGCGGATATTAATGCAGGTTTACATACAGAATTCGATGGGCACCACCCCAAATTTGTAGCTTGTGATAACTAGTATAAGTCAGTTAGTAAATTCCCCCATTGTATTGTAGCTGCACAATTGGAGATATTTTCTATTTCGCATTATTATTTTTTTATTCAGTTGATGAGGAAACTATTTTGGGGATATTGTACTGTATGTACAGAACACATAGTAAAAATCTGTAAAACAATTCCTAATTTAGTATACTGATAATGTTTAGTCCCACATTAGATCTTTCCATACATGGTTTTCTCCATAGTCTGTAGTCAACAGGTTCTATATAAATACCGCCGTTTTAGCCTCCCCCTCGCTACCCTTGAATGTGCTATTTTAACAAAAGTGATTTAGCAAGAAAATCAAAGTGCTGCAGGCAAAGTGAAGCAGGATATTCCCGTCCATGCATAGCTTGCATTTAAATAGAGAGAACTATTTCACCTTCAATCTGTGTCATTTTACATGCTTCACTTGGGATAAATGCACATACATCACAAGAGGAAAAAAAATATCCTGGGAGATGGAGCGCAAAGAAACTTTTACTGATATTCTTATAAACCTTTCACCTTTGCCCCCTGACACCTAGGCGTGAAACCAATGAATATGTTAAATATCGGAGTCTACAAAACACACAATCTGTAATTTACTGCTGTGCAGTCATGTATGGAAGCTTCCGTATATCCTTCATATTCAGCCTGGTGGGTCCTCCTGGGAGGTTGAAGCTATTTTTGACTTGTCACCCAGTATTTCCACAGGTTACTGGGACGTTCACAGTCAATTGGTTCACTTACTTCCTTTTACCATGTCTTTGCATTTTACTTCCACTTCTCAGATAACACAGATGTAGAATCAGAGATGCGCATCAGGAGCCACACATGGCCACTATTAATTTTCTATTTTTACTGTATTTTGCAGTGTATATGCAGAGCGTATGTTATCTTAATATGCAAATTGACCCCTTTGAAGCCCAACTAGTTTTGGACCCCAAGCATTCTATTTTCCATTCCCACATTCTAAAGGTTACACTCTGGCTATTGGACAGGACCATAGACCCACTGTGTCCAGGGCCACAGCTATGGAGGTGTACCTAAAATATCCAGTTTGTTACAGATATCAGGATACCATAAATATCTAGTGATGGTTTAGTATCTTAGAATATATATTTAATAAAATACCACATTTAGAATAAAAAATAACAATGTTATTAAAGGGGTTCTCTAGGAGTTTTAATGTATAGCCTATCCTTACATAGGCCATACATATCTGATTGGGGGTGAGAGGCGACTGCATGGATATTCTGATTGGGGACAACAGTCAGTCACCACCAATCAGATATGTATAGCCTATCCTAAGGATAGACCATAAAATGGGGGACAGCTGTCATCCCCAACAATTAGATATGTATAGCCTATCCTAAGGATAGACCATAAAATGGGGGAAAGCTGTCGTCCCTCACCAATTAGATATCTATAGCTTATCCTAAGTATCGACCATAAAAAAACTCTCACTCTGTACAGTGCATAGTGACCAGGCAGAGATACTGAATCTCAGCTTTCATTGATGATGGTCCCACCAATTAGATATGTATAGCCTAACCTAAGGATAGATCATAAAAATGGGGCCAGCTGTCAGCCCCAACCAATCAGATATGTATAACCTATCCTAAAGATAGACCATAAAAACTCTCAGATCGAGAAGCAGAAGGCTCTGCATAGTGACCAGACACAGATACTGCATCTCTCCACCAATCAGTTATTAATGGCCTATCCTAAGGGAAAAAATCCTGGAAAACCCCATTAATACTAGAAGACAGCTCTAGGGTTCTGCCAATCCAACGTATAGGCAATAAATGCATGATAGATTGCCACCATGATTCTTAAAGTTGCCATATATTTATGACTGATTTAATGGGGTGTTCCAATTCCATTCAGGCCCTTGGTCTTTCAACAGAACATTACACCAGCGATTGGACTCTGTTTGGAGATTTCATCCCCGAATCCGCTTGAAAAATATGGAGAGAAAAGTCCTGTAAGCCTAAAGCCAGGCAGAAACCTGGTGGACTCCAATATAAACAATTTCTCACCAGGTATCCAGCACCACCGTGGTATTCCTTAAAACCTAGCCTTTATTGTTACATTAGATTAAAATCCATACATCCAGAATGTTCTTTGGAATAAATCCATTTGCAATTCAATACATATCAGGAACGTCCAGCTGACGCGTTTCGAGGATAGCTCATCCTCTTAGTCGTAGCCTATCCTTGAAACACGTCAGCTGGACATTCCTGATATGTATTGACTTGCAAATGGATTTATTCCAAAGAACATTCTGGATGTATGGATTTTAATCTAATGTAACAATAAAGGCTAAGTTTTAAGGAATACCACGGTGGTGCTGGATTCCTGGTGAGAAATTGTTTACAGTTGTCCAAACCAATGGAGTTTTGTTCCGAGCATCCGTGATTTCCATTTTCGGCACATGTTGAAAGATTTCTGCTACATCGCCAGTTACGTGAGTGGGATGTGATTTCCTTTTTCCCCCCCTTTTTCCTTTTTCGGACTCCAATATAAAAGATGGGGTCCACAGGTTTCCTCGGCAACTGCTTTTTAAATGAATTGGGTTTCCATTTTTCAGGTCCTGAAGTGGACCTGAAGAATGAAAACCCAAGCGCAAATGTGAACCTTGAGTAAGCCACTGATTGACTGATGCCGTGCTGTGTTGGCCAAACATCAGGAAGACCAAGGACCCGAATAGATACTCTCTGTTGGAACCCAAGCTGAACAGACAGCTGAGTATATACCTATTGTTTTACACCTCCATAAAGTATAATGAAATACAGTAGCACACTATGGACATTCAACTACACAATAGAAACCTTTACTTACGCTGCTGAGGAGGGGATCGTACTGCTATGCCCATTGTAGGTCATGGTCTCCATAAACTAAAATAGAGTAAGGTCACCTCATTTCCACCTCCTCTTAGTGGTGCATATTATTGCAACTTTCTCCAATTCAAGTAAAAAAGACAATGTATTACTGTACACGACTTCTACTTAGTAGATGTGCTATAGATGGAGTATTGTAAACTTTGAAGAAACCTTCTTCAAACAGCTGGCTAGCATGGACCTTGAAGATTAGACCATCAGTATCCTGGTCCTGGAAAGCCCCTTTAAAGCCATATTATTTTCAATAACTGTCAGAAAAGAGGCAATATGTCAGAAAATATGACATCATGTGATATCCCACAGATGGAACAAATGGCTTCACCACATCTGACATACTTTCTGTGCATTATGCAATACAAAACTCTGAAATGCAGGAACAATAGTGAAGTTCGATAACATTTCCAAACCATAGACTGTGTTTGTGTTATTTCCTTTCCATTTCTTCTTCAAGATATGGAAGTTTGCTGGATTCATTGATTCTTTATTCTTTCAATGACACCTTAAAGCTGAGCATGATATTCCCAATGGTCAGAGTCTAATCATAACAGAAAATTGTCTACTTCCGCACTTCCCCCAGGAGGAACATACAGCAGTGCTTCTTCAGAATGGAACAGCTTTTTCCAAATTGGCAACTTTGCAGGATGACTGCTTGCCTAATGGAAGAATGAGTTTATAATCATTTTCTCTGTCCTTGAAAACTCACTAACATTAGTCCACATAGTGTCATCCACAGAGGTAGAGTTCGGGCTAAGTGATAAACATGCGGTGCTGGAACTTACATTAATAGTCACTGGGCTGCTATATAGGAAAATAAAGTTCTCAACCAAACTAATAACTGTAAAGAAAACAGGATGGCTCAATGGGTGAAACCAAATTACATTACTTTCCGAGAGATCCTAAAGGCTACTCATACGTTTGCATCTACAATGAGGCCACTTTGCAAATACACTTGTGTAAAAAATATCCCACCATTTGGAGTATACAGACACTAGGTATCCTTATGGGTAGGATGAAGTCAGGGACTGAAGAAGTACATGATGGTAGGATCAGACTGCACTATGGGTTTGTTTGTAGACTGTAATCATGGATCCATAGAGCTCTGTAGAGGAGTCTTATACACAAAAAATATAGGAAATTTTCAATCTAGACTTTTTTATTTTACATTTACTCATTTGGTAACATTTTAGACACTGTTCACATCCCTTTACGTTTGTCATATACTTTGGGAAAAACTCGTAATGTTTTCACCAATTACCGTTAGAGTTGTCTTTAAAGGCCTAAAGAGTGTCCTTTTGGTTTCTGTTGCCAGTAGACATTGATGTACCTTTTATTGTGGTAAGGAACAGTGTAGGAGACTACGTTATTGTATACAGTACAATACAAATGGATATAGCCTGGAATAAGTTCCTTTAAAAATAGAAGCTTAATAGCAAAACAATGACTGCACTACTATACAATGGGTTATATCAACCGTCCATTGGAGGTATACCGGAGGAAAGCCTCCCAGTTCTGATACATAGACCCAACATATGGCTCTTAATGTCATATGAGCAGAACTAAGAAAAAAGGTGCTGCCAAACAAGTTGTCCAGTACAGTAATGTAAAGCAGGGGCGTAACTTAAGGGGTGCGGAGGGTGCAGTCACACCGGGGCGCAGGAGCTTTAGGTGGCCCATAAGCACTGGTATTTGATTAAACTCCTTAGCCCCCATGACTATCACTATGAAGAATTCTCTGTAGGGATGAGGTAGGGGGCCCGGACAAAAGATTAAAGCGGGGCCCACAAGATTTTATGCCACTGATGTTCAACTAACGCCTGTTTCTCACACCAAAGTAGGAAAGCCTGGCAGATTAACCTCTTCCATGATGGGATCAATACTAATTATGCCATCTAAGTACGCAGGGGGAGCTCCATTCTTTCACAAACTCAACCATGCCAAATAAGCATTCTGCTCAATCTTGCCTTGGATTTTGGCTGGAGACAGCCCGCCAATGAGGCTTGTTCATCTGCACCTAATCTGTGGTGGGAAGCCGTAATGTATTTTATTCATGGTCGTTCACTACCGTGGTCGTAGGAAAATAGGCTTAGACTAACTAGGGACACACCCTATTGACAAAAGAAAAAATAACACCCAGATGTCAAGATACTTATACATTTCTAGTAATATTGAGTAATAAAAGAAGAACGGCCCAAGGCAGATTTCTAAGAAACAATTGTAAACAATTACCACTTGACAATGAGCAGCTAAATCCTTAACATGACGCCTAGGCGTGACTTCATTGGACTGTTGATCTGGAAGGCAACCTTGGAGATAATTGCTGACGTTCAGATTTTCAGAGCTTATCTCCAAGTCCTTATTAGCATGCATATGCAATTATACTAAACACGCATGTAAATTCTAGTCATTAGGAAGATACGTGGCTGTCAGACACCTTTAGTGTTAGTTATCTCCAGTGAAATATTACAACGGGACAGATAATATCCAAATGTTGCTCTATTAACTTACAAATATCAGTTGTTTTGACTTTTGACATCATTGACCTCACTTTACTATACCTGTACTTTTCCAGTTCCTAAGTTTGTATCATGATAACCTATCACACATCATAATAATTTGGGTTAATGAGGACAAGCAAACATATATTGCCCGATAGTCAGTATTAATCAATATAACAGCATAGCACCATATCTCAGAGTCCTCAATGGATATTGGGTACATATAAAATCACTCAAAAGTTTGACGACTTCAAAAAAGTGAGTTTAATGAAAAGAAATCTTAATTAACTTTTTTGGGCACCCAAAATTTCTACTGTATAACCATAACTTACTTAAAGACATCAATTCCTGTCTTTTATTATAGACCAATGACTTACACCAGCGTTAGGTGCAAGATCACATGGTCAAACACATTAGATGTTTAGGATCCTAGTGGAACATTGGAAAAGTAGATAGTTAATCTGCCTTGTTTACTGTGACTTTACTCTGTAGCATGTGTTGTTGCTGTGTAGGAACTGTGCCACTTTAATTGGAACATAACATTTCGACTGAAACGGAGTATATGGTACAGCCCTCCATTTAGGACATTATAGTTAAAGGGAGGAAATGGTTAGTTCCTCTTCCTCATCAGGAGTCAGTTTTCTCCTTCCTTAGTCAAGGAGAAGGGCAAAATTTTTGCTGGAGTACCCTAGACAGACTGGCCCAACCTGGGTACAATCCAGCCCAAATGTAATTTTTTATCTAGGAAATGGCCATCACCCTGCACACTTTTGGAACCAGTGCACATGACTATGTCTGTGAGGGTAATTTTAGATGATCTCATAACTGTGAACCATTTTATGAGGCTCTGGCCCTTTTTGTGACTCTGCACCCTACAGCCTGGGCATTGCAGATAGTATGGAGACTGACTTGAAGAACATTTTTTGAGATGACTTCCCTTGTAAGGAACATTGAGGAAAACATTGATTGACTCCATGGGGTACCATCACTCAACCTTAGCTTCAGCCTTGTGTTGTTCCTTGCTCAACACTATCTCTGGAGTCCTGTACTCACATCAATCTCAGGGTGCCTTACTATAGGGAGATACCCCAATAATACTACTAACACCAAGTTCCATGTACCTCTTCACTGTACCATCCCTGAGGAGTATTGGAGACTTGGTTGAGCTGACTACAGCCATCATGAGCCCATCAGTGACCAACTACAACTCCCAACCTCCTTGCTTGCAATTTACTGGGTCCAGGTTGCTGCATATGTGAAATTTTGAATTTGTTGGGATCCAGTTTTTGGGGAATTTTGCAAACTTTGTGTCAAGCTAAACTTTGCTACATGTGTACATATCCAGGGAAATGTTTGAGTTGACCTTTAAATGGAGAGAATGATACAAGGAGCAATGACTATTAGATATGCCTGCTTTAAAATAACTTCTCAAGAAATTCGTCAGCCCTTGAAGTCAGTCCTGGTTTACATGGAGGAGCAGGAGGGTAAATTGTCCCGTCCTCATCATTTGGAATATTTTAATACCATGCCCAGGATGTGTTAAAAGCATTTCTTCATTCACAAATTGTACCGAAACAGGATGGTAGCGGACGCTGTAGTCTTTTAAAGGAGCTAGGAGCTATACGTGCAGCATTAATTTTTTTTCTACCTCAGGGAAACTTAATGCTTCTTTTTCTTGGAGAATCAATACACAAAGAGAAGAAAATATTAACAAATACTTTGCTGTATAATGGAAATTGAATACCCAGTGCCTATCCATAGAAATACATAGAAACGGATCTCCCAAGGGCTATATTCAACTTTTGATTCAATCTTTCCAAGGTTTGAATTACAATGTTAGAAACCTCTTAGTACTGTACTATTCATGACCTTCACCCCCTCCTTCCAGACTGCTTATATGAAGAAAATAGTAGAGGACAGAGAATGGATCCTTGTCAGCAATACTCGTACATGCTACCTTATGACCATAGAGAATCTATGTGCGCCGGAGGATTTCGTATAGAAGATGGAGTAGGCCAGGCACTTAGCGGAGCGCTATCCTCTTGTGTTATATTTTGGAATCAATCTGGTGAGAGCTCTAAAAGCATTTCACTCACAGAACAGTTATTTCGTGTAGTTATTTCTTCCCAAGAGTGAAACACTTTCACATTGTCTTTGGTGGAACATCACTGGTGAAGATTCAATAGCTCTAGTGTTGGCCACTTTGGAGAGCAAAACAAAATTACAATTTCTTACCGTGGAACATAATTTAGTTTAAGAAACACGACTATGACCTCTCTGTCCGGCGAAATATTACCATGGTATTGCCAAGTCCCGTACATAGTGTCACTAAATAGTTTTCATATTCAGAAGATGACTTATTCAGGAGGTCATATATATTATCTACATATGCGATTCCAGGAGACCTTAAAGGAGTCTGTCAGATCTAAAGTAGGTATAGAAGTCAACTTTTGTGACCACAAAGCAATGTAGACATAATCATACAGAAAATGGAGGTTACCGGTATTTTTTTTAGCTCAGAAACCTCTTTAATATTACCTGAACCTTTTGTTTTCAACAGGACCAACCTTATAATTTGCTCGGACCCATCCCAACCTTTTCCTAATGGCAGATGTCAGGGAAAAGAAGGTTCAGCTGTTGAATTTCAGGGGAAATAAATCACCACTATATGTCTCTTTTGGCAGCTTGTCCCTTGTCACAATTCAGACCATATGCATATTCGGTACAGGTGAGTGTGCATATATTCAGTGGCGTAACTACCAGGGTAGCAGGGGTAGCGGCTGCTACAGGGCCCAGGACATTAGGGGCCTGGCGACAGCCGCTACCACAGCTTTTTTTTTTTTCTGAATAGGCCGTTACTCCAGCCGGTAATGAGCCCTATCTACTTACCGATCCTGGCAGGGGCTGGGATCGGTAAGTGACGCCGCGGGCCCCACAAGCACTATTGTTATACTCAGGGGTCTTTTCAGACCCCTAAGTATAATGATCGGAGGCCGGGAGAGGTAAGGGAACATCAAACACAGTGTTAATTACCTCTCGACGCTCCATACAGGCATCGGGCCTAGTTGTGTGACGTCCCTGACGTCACTTGACCGGGACCTGCATTCCGGGTCATGTGATGTCCGTACGTCATTAAAGATGGCTGACACCACCGAGGACTGCAGCGGAGCTGGGGATAGGTAAGTGACAGTATTTTTTATGTTTGTATCCCCCCCTCTGTCTCTGATTATTATACTCCTGGGTCTGAAAAGACCCCAGAGTATAATAATTGTTCATGGGTGTTCATTATGGGACATAATGCTGTGTGCAGGGGCCACAATGGAGCATAATACTATGTGCAGGTGCCACTAAGGGGCATAACACTGTGTACTTGGGCCATTATGGGATATAATATTGTGCACAGGGGCCATTATTGGGCATAATACTGTGCGCAGGGGCCACTATGGGGCATAATACTGTGTGCAGGGCCCACTATGGGGCATAATACTGTGTGCAGGGGCCACTATGGGGCATAATAGAGTGCGCAGGAATGCGGCAGGGGGTTGGTCGAGGTGTTCGGCGTTGGTCATGTGGCGACGCCATTCCTAGTTGCGTCACTGCATATACTGTATATGCTGTAATCAGAAGGGAACGCTGCTGGCCGACAGCTATTTAAGGCTATTTAAGTCCTACTGCAAGTAGGACTTTTCTCTCTGCATTTTTCAGGTGGAAACCGGGCTGAAACCCAGCGGACCCCATTATAGTTGATATCTGTTGGTAACTGCTTTTTAATCGGATTGGATTTCCGTTTTTCGGGCCCCCAAGGAGACCCAAAGAAAGGAAATCTGAACCTGGCATAAAGTGTACAGCCAGCTTTAGAATTTAGTTTTTTCCCTACTTACTCTACTAAAGCAAAAAAATAATAAGGGCACGAGTCAGTTTATCAATATAAAGAAAGAATTATTTTCTGAGCCCACGTGATATTCAAACTGACTCGACATCCATAGCCATCTTATATACTTACTTTAGAGTTTATGTTCTTTTATTTCAAGAAATCATCTAAGCCTCTCTGGAAGCGATTAATTGTCTCTGCTTAAATCAGCTCCTAAGGCGACTATTCCGCAGATTCTCAGCTCCTATGATAAAGACGCCTTGCCGCCTCTGGAGACTGAACTTTTTTTTCACGAGTGCCCCCGTGTCTTTTGAAGGGACTTGACATGAAATTGTTTTTTGCTGTAATTTATTTTTTTACAAACCATTTATACATTTGTAGATATTTAATGTGTCTTCAGAAGACTTCTCTTCTAAAAACTACATAAATGTAATTCTTGTAAATGTTTCTTTTAAAATCTTTTATGTCAATTTTTAGATTTATAGCTCTTCATTATACCTTATACTCAGGAAACTGGTGCCAAGAACTGAACTGTATTTTCTAGATGATTTTTATAAGATGTGATAAGATGCGTATAAGATGTTTTATAAAATAGTAATATTACGTACGCTTCCCACAATACCTTTTTCAGAAACATGACAATATCCTGCTGACCCTAGAAGGAGCTTATTGACACTGTGCTGTTGTTAAAAGGGTTTTCCAGGCAAAAAAAAAGTTTAGCTTTTTTTTTTTTTTTAAATGTGTGTCAATGCTACTAATGAGTTAATAAATACACCCATTTACCTTTATCCATGTTTTGAGTGATTGCTGAGTGTCTCTGGGAACTTCTGGTATCTCCTACATTTGTTTACATGCTTCTGCTTCCTGCTATGTAACTTCCTAACTAACCCCTCTCACCTTACTCCCCCTTCTTCCTCACTCCCCACCTCCCACACACCTCCTCCCTATCTCTCTAGCTATTCCACCCTTCCCTACCTGTTCAGCCCAACCCCCGACTCATATTATATACTTACCCTCCACACTTCTTCCGGTGAAACAGCTCCTCCTGTACTACTCCTGTACTCCTCCTTCTCTGCAGTGATGATCCACCTCTACTGTCCATGAATGGATGCACAGTAGAAGTAAATTACTGGCAGTGGTGGTGCACATAGTGGAGATGAGAGCACAAAGACAAACTCATTACAGTAGCCGACTCACCAGAAGAAGCCTGGATGGTAAGTATAATGAGGTGGATGGGGGGGGGGGGGGAGGTAGTACTGACAATTAGAGATGAGCAAGTACTGTTCGGATCAGCCACTATGGATTAACCCCCTGCGTGCCGGCTACGTCTATTCTTTTCTATGCGAGCGTGCTGTTCGTATCGGCTGATCCGAACAATACTCCCTCATCTCTACTGACAATGCATTTCCGGAAATGGGGAAACAGATCGTCACCTGATAAACAAAAAATGTCCCTGGGTGACCGTCCCAGGGATATGGGTAACTATCCATTTTTGATAATTGATGTTATTTAGAAAGTAGTTGGGGGGGAGGGTGTTTAGGCTAGTGTAGGGATTTCCAGTTATCCCAGAAACCACTTTATGCCTATTATCAACAAATACACCCAAGGCCTTCCCAAAAAGAGATTCTCCCAGTTCTACTCCCATTAGGATTATTGATGAGCAAACATTATGAGGTTCACTTAATAAACAATTGCACGGTTCGCTGGGAAAATTTGGACCAGACTCAACGTGTCTGGAAAAGTTGTTTAACAAAAGATCCAAGCAGCCATTGTTTTCCCACGAAGAATACAGGATGTCAGATCACAGAGTCTCCTGTCACTGGGTCTCCTTTCCATGACTAATATGGGGGGTTTAAGTCAAATTTGACTCCTTACTAGAAAATCTGAGAAATGCGCTTTGCGTTTGCTGGTATACTACCTTTGCCAGCAGACTTAGACACCTGGTTATCTCTGAGAGCTCCTGTTTCTTTAAAGGAAACCTGTCAGGCTTTTTAGAACCACTAAACTGCCAGCATGCCATTGATCAGCTTGGATTTAGGGTTCTAAATTCCCTAGCAATGAAAGGATTCAATTGCCTAATGTCCAATGATATGAGTCATAGGGACTCCAGCACATGCGTACTGAAAGCAGTGAAGTTAAGGTCAGTACACCTAGCAGCACTGCTTGTGTACCCAAAGTGAAGAGCATGTGCAGTTAAGTAGGGTATACTGACCTCTGGTAATGCACATGCAATGGACTCCCTCAGCAGCCACATGTCATCGGATACCAGGTATCTTGTACCTTTGACTACTAAGGATACTGGCATTGATCAGTAGTAGGGTATTGCAACCCTAGCTGCTTAATGGCATACTGGTGGATTACTGGTCTAACAGGTTTCCTTTAAAGCAGACCCAGTCATTGTATGGCCCGCGGGCCACATCCAAAACTCTAACTATCTCTGAATGGCCCACGTGAGATCGTTGTACAGGGGCGTTCTCCTTGTACTCAAAAAGCAAAGGGGGCGTCCCCTGAGTACTCCGAGCGCAGCATTGTCATCCATCCAGTGGTGTCTTTCTTCTGCAGTCAGCCATTCTTCACCTCATCTTACATGAGACCACCGCAAAACTGCTGACG
Organism: Leptodactylus fuscus; assembly: GCF_031893055.1. NCBI lineage: Eukaryota > Metazoa > Chordata > Amphibia > Anura > Leptodactylidae > Leptodactylus > Leptodactylus fuscus. The sequence goes on from NC_134265.1 coordinate 316,699,601, forward strand.
AACATGCACCGCCGTGGCCGACGGAGCAAAAGAACGCTCATTTCCTCTTCTTCTGCTGGGTGTTGCTTCTTTCACAAGCATTAGAACGCCGGCAGAAGCAAAAAGAAGTAACTATTCTGCATGTGTGGCTTCTGCTAGCGTTCTATTGTGCAGACGCCATTTCTGGATCCCAAGTGTGGGCAGAAGAGGGGACAGCGGCACCTCAAAGTCATCTCCAGGACGAGAAGACAGGTATGAGGGTGGGGTGGGGGTTGGGGGAGTTGAGTTAGTTAGCTAGGTAGGTAGGGCTAATAGTCTGCAGGCTAGCTAGGGAAACGGGGGAGGGTTGTGATGGGGAATCTGAGTGCACTGCAATGCATCATGATAGTTATAGGCTAAGACAGCAGGAAGCTACCCATGTAAACAAATGCAGAGGACACCAGGAACTCCCAGAGAAAGCCAGAAGTCACTCAAACACTGCGAAAGGTATTTTGGTGCACTTATTAAGCCATTGATAGCACTAACAGATCTTTTTAAAAATGATTTTTTTTGCCCGGAAAACTCCTTTAAGTATTAGTCTGTTCCTCTAAAACCATTCCAATTTCTCATATGGCCCCATGGGGAAATTAATTGCCCACCCCTGCTTGAAGCAGCAATCTTCTCTACCAAATCAGTATATATTTTTTTTTTTAAAGAAAAAAGCGAAAACCAGGTGTTTATTTGAAACATTTGTTTCCCTTTATTAGCTCAGTGAGGCCAATGTGTTCTGCACATTAAAAAAATAATCACAGGAATTTGTATACAATGAATAAAACCACAGTACATGTAGACTTGGCAGGTGGAACCTCGACCCCGGGCGGTGGGGTGGGCTAACTAAAAGCTTTGATTGCCTGTTAAGCACAATTTTACCACCATTAGTACATTTTCATCTACAAATCTTACAGTAGCGCAATCCAGTCAGTTGTTCATAGTATTGATAATGTCTGTCACACAAGTACAGATTTAGAATCATCACATTATCGTATATGGCTATTCTAGATCATCAGATAGGTTTGAATCTACAATGATTGAAGTTCTCAGATTTACAGATATCAAAAAGGACACAGAATCATCAACTAAATCTAAAGGGATGAAGTGCTTTTATTATTATTATTATTATTATTCATATTTTTTTATTATTATTTCAAATGACCCAACGTCTCTCCCTCCGATTGCACAATCGTTCCGTCCTGTGCAACCATCTTTGGCAAAAAATGTATAGCACAATCTTATAGGCTACTTTAATGTAAAATTTCAAATCTAACATTGAATAGTACATTTTTTGAAAAATGTTTAAAATTGACTTTTTTTTTTTTCCACAAAGGGCACAGCCATAGAATTTTAAACTACTATAAAGCAGAAAAAGCAGCTACTACACGTCAAATCTAGCAGTTTTACACAATTTTCAATTTTTTAAATTTTAATTATTTTTTTATTATTCTTATCCACAGAATGGTAGTGGTATGCTGTCTATCTGAATTTTTTTTTAATGTATGGTAATCATGAAAAAAAAATAAAAAAAAACTGAATGCCAATTATATATGATCCCAAAATATGTTTCAATGCCCCTGAACATAAAATTTCTGTTCTTGTATATATTTGAACACAGAGGAACTGCGATTGTAGGAGAGAGCAATTGTCAGGTCTGCCAAAAAAAAAAAAAAAAAATTAACAAAAAAAAAAAAAATCAACAATAGTTTATCTGCTTAAAAAGAAACAAATCAACGCACATGTTCAATTCATTTCAGCAATACAGGGAAAAATAGAATGTATTAAAACATCTGATTACATAATTTAAAGGCAAAATAGGCAATGCATCTGGTCTTCAACACATAATATGATATATTAAACATTGATTTCTTAAAAATAATTTATTGCTTTTAATATATACTTTTATTTTATTTTTTGTACAACAGAAAATTGAGAAAGAAAAAAATCTGTAAACTTTAGTTTTTTTTCGTTTGGCGATCACATAATTAAACAAGATAAAATACCTGCATTTTTTTTGTAACCTACATAAATACAACCATTACACGGATTAAAGCTGTCCATAAAGTAACAGGGAACCCGTGGAAATAACATGTGTGGTTATAGGTTTTTATTTATTGCTATCTACCTACATGGAAATGAGAAATGGAAAAAAAAAAAAAAAAAAAGTCTCCGGCAATTTTACAGACAGTGGAATTTTTTTTTTTTTAAATAAAACTTGCTGGTGATAAACCGTGAACACAGCCAATGTATAGGCCACTTCAACTCATTGTAATCTGGTTTGCCATGGTACCAAAAATGAACGTACAGTCTATAAATATTCCTAAAAAATAAATAGGACCCAGTAACTCATAGATATAAGACCGGCCTCATAAACATTAGTGAGGTCGTGCCTTAGAATGATGTAATTGTTTCCTGGAATATTGGTAGGCTGCATAATGGTACGTTCCATAAAATGGTTGCCACCATTGTGTGTACAGGCCCGTTTAAAACAGCAAAAGGGGTCATTTTTTGCTAGATGAGTTAATATTAAATACATACATTTTATATTGTGGTTGTACAAGATTGGAAAAAGTTTTTTCCTAAAAGCAGTACCAACAATCCCTAAGTCTAGTATTACAGCTCAGTCTTATAATCTTGAAACCTAGGCTACAATACCAAACTTAGCCCATGGACAAGGTTCGTAAAAATATGTTTTTTCCTAACCTCAGACAACCCCTTTACACATCTGGACGTGTTGTCTTCTTGATGATGATGATGATATCTGAGGTTGTATACCTAAAATGTAATCCGTATATGTAACCATTTTTGAAAATATTTTTTAAAAAATTAAGCTTTTTAATAATATTTGTGCAGCTTGTAAAGTTAAGGGGCGTTCATACTACCGTCACTGTCCACCCAGGGGTCTCCGTCCTAAACCCTGGGGAAACTGGACAGGGGATGGCATGCCGGCGGTCAGCTATAAAATCCATTCATTTAAACGTGACCGGCAGTGTCTGTATGCAGCCTCTCCATCTGGAAACCGTTTTTTTGGAACGGACAGAAAGTCGTGTATGCAGGACTTTGTTTCCATGCATAAAAAATGGTTTCCAGGTGGAGAGGCTGCGTACAGACCCCAGCAAATACCTTTAAATACCCATTCAAGCTGTCCCCGTCCAGTTTCCCCGGAATTTAGGATGGAAACCCCTTTGCGGACAGCGGCAGTAGTGTGACCGCCCCCTTAGAAAGTTGAGCCAAATACTGATACAAAGGGTGAGATGGAAATATTCTAACTGTAGAAATTTTTGTGAAATATTGGATATTTTTGTGCACAGATCTTTTTAGATACACCCCAACATATAGTTGATTTTTAGTGTCCTAGTAGCCAATGTCCATTTTCCCCCACCAAAAATGGATAAGGTTGAAGATAGAAGAAATAAAACGCTCTGGTAACCTTTACCTTTTCTTCTATGATTCTTCTTCTTCTATCATTTTTGGTTAAAAAATTGATGGGTGAATGAATTGCCCAGATATGGTAAAAAACAAACATGTTATGTAGGTATAATGTAGCAAAATGACCCCCAGTGATGTTCTAATCTCCTGAAATGTTATTGTAGCAAATGGCAAAAATAAAGAGTCAAAAATCATGGAGGGTTAAACAATCTTTGGCACTCCAGTTTATTGTACACGGCAGTTCACCAAGCTGACGTGGACAGCAGCAACCAGAGTACTGAATTCCTGATGCAAATGGCTTGACCCAATACCTTCTCGCACTGAACCTGGTTACATTACAGAACAAAAAGGATTCTAGCAAAATCAGTAATCGTTTTTCTTTTTTTGTGTACATTCACCAATTATTCCTAAAAATGTATTCTTTAAACCATTTATAATAGTAGCAATATTCATCCAAAAGATTTTACAAACTGTTGCAAAAACTGTGACTGATTAACATTTGTGAAAAAATATTTGCATTGCTAAACACGCACCACACGTAACGTAGAGTTCAGTCAGCTATGAGCTGATGGATATGGGAAACGCGGTTCTCGTAATTAATTCCACTTGAATACATTAAGTTGCGGAACAAGGGTTAACCCATCAGCAGGTTAGCAATACAGGAAAGCTGTGCGTGAAGAGATTAAAATGATTCAGTGTAAAAGATCATTGTTCATATGGAAACCAACCTTACGTTGGCCTCCTACCAAGACAACGTCTTAAAGGATCAGTAGTACAGCAGCGAAGCTGTGACTACACTAATGCATAGTCAACACTACCGTGCAACGGGGGGGTTCACCCGTAGCATGTGATAGTATTAAGAAAGTGTTAGCATCCTTTCAACTGGCCATATCTTGTTTAATCAGCATATTACTGTAACAAACATGAAAGTGTTAACTGATCAATATGTCTTCAGTAAACAAAGGAATGGAATATCAGTTTCTCAAAAAGGATGCACAACAGTAAAAACATTGGCTTTTGCCAAAAAATTCCAACAGTGCCGAAAAAAAAAAAAAAAAAGTTACTGGCTTATTAAACAGTGTTTAGACAAAAATATCACCCACATATGGTGCACAGTGCTGAGTCACCCAGCAGCTTATCCGAGAAGAAAACGCACAATGGTCTATTGTGATAGTAATCAAATCATACATTCATTCCTGACTCACAATAATACGAAGAATAATAGTTTTTTTTTCCTTAAAAAAATCACTACGAACGTTAACAAGACCTCTGATATGGTAAATCCTCGAACTGATTATGTATTACTGCAGATGAAGACACTTACACGGAAGGATGAGACACGTTCTCCATGCGACAGAAGCCTTAGGCGGGCCAATGTAATCCTTCTCAAAACAGTTATATGGAAGCTCACCAAAAAATAGCGATGAGTGTGCTTAAAGCGATTATTGTGCACCCCAAAAAAAAGGAAAAAATTTTAAAAAATTAAACACGCACACACTGTCATTTTTCTTTTTTTTTTCCTTACAATCAAATATATATAAGCATAAAGTCAGCTCCTAAATAGATTAGTATACAACAGGTGGTTCACCTTATATAGTTACATTTTGAATATTCTCGATTTTAAGAAAAATTTCTTTTTTTCCGTATTGAAAAGAAGGCTGCATTTACAGTGCATAGCAGTAACAAATAAAGAACATTGTCATACTCTATGTACACAAAATAAAAATACTCCATAGAACCCATTCTCTGCCAGAGACACGGGCAATATGTCCGCTTGCACATCTCCCCGGCAGAAGAGCAGGGAACATCTGTAAATACTTGACCAGTACTATGCAGTGGTAGAAACTACCTGGACACTGATTCAGATAGTTTTACTCAGCTCTCGTTTATTATGTAACACCACATCCACTCATCAGAAAATAAAATATATTTATATATATTTATATATATATATATAATGCTGAACAAGCTGTGAAATCGACCATTTACAAGGCTTTCGATGTTGACGAACAACATTGTAGACAATTGCATGGGTGTCAGAATCTGAGACTAATGAAGAGTAAAGAGACTTGCGTGTGCTAAAAAAAAATGCCACTTTTTTTAGGTTTCTTCGCGAGATTCCCAATAAAAAAAAAGTTACTAAGGCGTTATCTATATTGCAATGTTTTTTTGTTTTTTTTATATTTTTTTTTTCCTATGGGATGATGATCAAAATTAGACAAAGTGTAGATTGCATTGCAGTTGAGTATCAGCAGCTTACAGATCCTCCAATATTCCCATGATAAATAGCGATCTCTCGACTTTTCCAGAATAATCAGGTTTGAATGGAGAAGTTTTCACAGTTGGCTGGCACTTTCATCTCCAATGAAAAGCATGTCTCGTCTTTATTCGAGTGATACAACGGCGACTGTGAAAGTGAGGAATCATCTGACACCCATGGCTTTCCGCGCTTGTCTAACAATCCCATTGCCTCTTTAGTCTTCAGCAGCTGTGTTCATGTAAACCATTGAAGAACGGAGAGTGTAAAGTAGGAGAAATTCCTAGGTTTGACTTTCAAGAGTCTCTTATTGGAGGACGAGTTGTCCGTGAGGTATTCTCCATCATTCCATTGGGCGTGGTGGTGATGCATGTTACCTGCGCAGGCTTCTTTGTGCCTCTTTAAGCAAACTGTCAAAATCCATGGAGTCATATTTGCTTTTGGTGGAAGCAGGATCGAAGTCATCTGAATTTGAATCTGGAAGTTGAAAAAATAATATAATTGGTAAATAAAACAAATATAAATTTGAATTTCAAGCTCAATAGACATAATATAGCAGAATATTCAGTTTTTTTTGTATATCCTATCTATTGTGTTTGTGTTATGAGGAGGCCCTCTCCCCTCTGTATCCCCAAGTCCCCGCTTCCGGGTCTCAGGAGGCAGGCCGGAACCTCTGAGGCGATGTGCGGGGTTTGCCGGTCTCCTCCTGAGCCGGATGGGGGACAACATTCAATCAAATTATACTTACCAAGTCCACGAGTGAGGGTCGGGCTGGATCCTCCAAGAAGTCTTCTCCGTGCAGCGTCCCCGCGGCATCTTCCGGCTCTGAATTCACTCTGCCAGGCATCAGGCCTGGGCAGAGCCGACTGCGCATGCCCGCACTACAAGCGGGCATGCGCAGTCGGCTCTGCCCAGGTCCGATGCCTGGCAGAGTGAATGAAGAGCCGGAAGACGCCACGGGGAAGCTGCTCGGAGAAGACTTCTATAGGTAGGAGAAGAACCAGCATTGATTGGCCGACTGTATAGCATTCAGCCAATCAATGCTGGTTCTGCATCAAACTTTTCCATTCGAATAGCGAGTAGTACTCGATCGAGTATGAGTATTTCGAATACCGTAGTATTCGATCGAATACCTACTCGATCAAATACTACTCGCTCATCTCTAATAATTAACTATCATGTCCAAGCCCTGACCACACAAGATGATACCAATGGTAAATGGGGGGCTCTGTTATAGGTATTATTTACATTTTCGAAGTTTCTTAGCACAAATATAATTTTTCTTATAGAAATAGGAACTTAGCATAAATAGCTTAATATTGTATTGTAGGGCATATTGTATTTCTATATTTTTGATCCAAATTTTCGCGCAAAACTGCATTGCTCAATTTACCATTACCATTATGCTATTAATGGTGATGGGCTTATAATCTTCTTGTATTAAAAAAAAAAAAGTAATAAAATAAATTTTTTTTAAAATAAATAAATTAATTAAAAAGTATAACAAATAAGCTTGTTTTTTTTATACTGATCCATTGTACGTAACCACTGAGCTTCTTTTACCTCCAAATTAAAATTACATTCTAAGAAAATACTGGAAGCAAATAAAACCTAAGCAATCAAATAATTCTGAATAGTTTTAAATGTGAATCCATGGTGTAAAATACTAAATAAATAGCAATCCCCTCGCACTGGCATTTCCTTTATTTCCGCAGGTCTCCCCCGGGCATCGTTACTTTGTTTGAGTTGATTACAGCGTACTAACCAGAGTCCTGTTATTCAAACAGCTGTGTTTACTCTCCAGCTCTGTCTAAGCCCCTCTACATTACGGAGGTGTTAAATAAGGTAGACACACAGCGTCATGCCGCATCTGACTATTTCAATCCACCAACAAGTAAATAGAAAATAAATCTTGCACTGCATGCAAGCTTGAGCTCTCGATGAAGAGTGTAGCCTTTCCGACATACATACAATTCATGGAAAAAATATGAGCAAATATGGCCTACACTTGTGAAGATGGGTATATCATAGGATGCTGTAATTTATGGTGTCTCATTAATTAGCACAGTGGTCCCCAACCCAGTAGCTTGGGAGCCAGACGTGACTCGCGACCCTCGGGGCTGTCGAGTGTCGGGACCAAATTTTGGAAAATTAATGACTCCGGTTTCAAAATGAAATGAATACATTATATTATACAATTATTAATATTGTATAATTCATTACATGTATAGTTTGATACATATTTAGGCCCCTTGCCAACGACCATGGAGTGGCTCAGTGTGCTATCTGGGTTTTTCCCAGATAGCACACTTATCCATTCTTTTTCCCTCTATCAGTTTGCCTTTGGAGTGTAGGAGGAAACCCGCGCAAAAATGGCAAGAACATACCAAGTCCTTGCAGATGTTGCCCTTGGTTGGATTTAAACCCAAGACTGCAGTGCTAACCACCGAGCCACTGTGCCGACCCTGACCCATTTATCTCTTTCCGCCCACACACACACAACTGTGAATTATATGGTCCCATGTGCAGCCAACAGTGTGGGCCGTAAAACTCAGGACAGGTCCTATTCCTGTCCAATTTAGTGGCTCTGCACCGGTCCACATCCATGTGCACCGGTCATGCTGTTCATCATTGGCCAGCACCCAGGAAATGGTTGTCTGCAAGGGGCCTTACTTTCATTGTAATTCAACCACAATTTTTTAATCAATTAGAGCAACTTTATTCTTTCTGACTGACCACAGCCATTTATGAAGTCGGAGTAGGAGTCAGAGACTGGCTCTAAAAAATAGAGGAGTCGGAGATGGAGCCAATGACTTGACCTAGTGGCTCCATAGTCCTGGCACCCCTATCTGTCCGGCTTACTATAGAAGTCCTCAGTTATGGCCATAAACACTGGTTACATTATGATACAAATATGGGCAATATTATGTATCTGAACCTCTTATCGGTGCAAGTTTGGATGGTATAATATAATACCACTGGTATAATTATAGTAAAATATTCACAATTGTTTGACAAGTCATAATTTATTTTTCCAAGTTTACTAAATGTAGCACAAATAGGGACTAAACTATATAGTATTTGAAGGATGTGGCTAGACAATGACCTCTCTTCTGAGTACTTGTTACGTGACTCTAGTTCAATGCAACTCTTGCATACTTAGGCTTGACTGCCATGAGTCAAACTTTAATAGAAGCCACAGTAAATTATGCAAAGTTAATCTTTATTAAATAGCAAATATTATAGCAAGATATGAATGGACGACATGAAACTATTTATTTATGTTTCTATACACAAGATGGATGTCAGTCCAAGCCAATGATTTTGGCCAAACATCTAATAAGTAGGTTGAGTTTCCACCAAAAGGAGATGCCATGGTGAAAAAAAATATCATTTTGTTGGATTCCAAGATACCAGAATCTTTGGTTTCCAGGAGAGAAAACCTATACATGAAGTGTATGTCAGTGAGTTACCCCCACTCCCTATTTACAATGCATGTGTGCACAGCCATGATAAGAGTGCATCATATGGGGGAATTGGTAAGAAAATCTTTTGACCAAATAGCTATCTAAATGGTATTGCCATCTTAACTGCAATGCAAGATACAGTCAATTTCAATCTATTGGCTGTCATATTATGATAACACAACTTTTAAGGATTGTCTTATTATGAAAGTCGCTTTTCACACAGATATCATAGATAGGGGTCGCAGCTTCGAACCCTTCTCTAGTAACCAGTGCAGATACCCAAAGCAAAGATGGATGACTCGGGAAGACCATATTTTTTGCATGACCACCTATTAATTTGAGTAGGCCCCATGTAGGTCAACCAAGGAAATCAGGTGGTCACCACCTGGTCTACAAAGTCCACATAAAACTAACCCTTTAATACATTACTGCATATGTGACTGGAGTATGTATCATTCCAAGTCACGGTCAGGACTACATGGTGACTTAGATGTTCACAAAATCTTGCCATTACCACAACCATAAAGCAACCTCAATGTTTAGCTACAGGCAACACATTTATGAAAAGCCTGTGACCATCATTGTATAATGATCAGAACATGACCCAAGACTTTGTTACCCATAGAGAAACACTGAGAACACACTGCAATAATGGCATAATTTTACTGCGACCCATGGGCAACCAAATGTTACCTTGACACCCTAGCCTAAGGTTCAACTTATAAAAGCTTCAACTGAAAACATATGTACGATATTAAAACCTTGTGATGTAAAAACAAGTTTTATAACCCATGGCCATTTCCTTCTCAAACATTTCATTTTAGCATTGCCTGCCTGATGCCGGTGGCACCGGCATGGAAATTAACTACTGAGCTATAAAGAATATAGAGCATATATTAGCTTCTACCATATGCTGGTACTTTATTCTCGGCAATTCATTTTTCATAACAAATTAACAATAAATGAGACGTCCAGTAAATCTCTGCCAGCCCGCAACCAACTATGTCAAGGTAAATCCTTCCATATGAAAATGGCACCAACCAACAGAATGAAATAAATGGAATCCATACCTAAATCTGCATAGTTGGACTTGCAAAACTGCTTTCTTTCGCAAAAGCACAGCTCAAAGTCGGGTTCATTAGCCCTGCGCAGGGTATATCCATTCTCAAGAGCAGCAAACGCGTCACAGGTGTAGCGGTAGGTGATGAAACCGTAACAGTCTCTGCAATGAGGAGGGGAAATTCCACTTGAGTGAGTGAACAATCCATTTAACACATCTATACATTGTATTAATGGCCCCCCTCTATGATCATTATGATGTACAGAATCTAAATCTGCACCATACGTTTGTATCTTCATATACCAAGAGGGTTGTCTTCGATGACATAGCCCTTAAAAGTTACCTATAGCAAGGTACCCAACATTAGATGAGATTTTGGGTGCTACATAACCCTGTAAATCCCTACTGACATTCCAATAAATGTGAATATCTATTCCAGGAACATAATTTGGTTGACACAACCCTAATTATACTAAGCTCTTCCTACTTCACTTACTTGACTATAGCAAGACAGGTCAGACATTGGAACAGGTCAGAAATTTATTTATGAAAAGATGGTGAAAAAATGATGATGTCCTAAACCAGTGCTTAAATTATGAAACAATTTTTTTGGGGGAACTCTGAATTCTCAGACCCCAGAGTATAATAATAGGAGACCCAAGGGAGGATACAAACATAAAAAACAATGTTACTTATCTCTCCTGGGCTTCGACGCACTAAAGGCTGAAGTTGGCCAACTTCAATGATGGAAGAGACATCACTTGAGCAGGGCTTGCGTCACAATGCATAAAAACGCAAGCCCAACCCATGTGACGTCTGTGACGTCACCAAGTAAGCCCAAAGGCTTCTGGAGACAGGGGAGTTAAGTAACAGTGTTTTTTTTATATTCCCTCACTTCTCCTAGCCCTCCAATCATTAAAGTCGAGGATCTGAAAAGACCCTCTGGTATAATGATAGCGTTGCTTGTAGGGTTCTTTTACCGGGCGTTGAAACCCAATTTAAGCACTATTCTAAATGATATATCCTAAGGACTGACTATCTTAGAAGAAGATATCCAGTAAGATGGCTATACACATTCAACAGCTACTCAATAAGTGTTTAGCCAACAGCCAATCTTCCCAGTCTTTTTATACACGTGCATGCTTCATCCATACTTCCACGTGCCAATGGAGTAAGCTGCTTTGGACTTCTCTGGTGGCTTATTTTCCTGAAATCCATAATGTCTGATCTTTATTTCCCCAAAACATAGGCCAAACATCATTATACATTACAAGGTTTGAGGATCCCAATGAAATAGCCAAGTATGGCCAAGAATAGTTTAATATATATAACCATCTTAAGAAAATCTTAGTGAGAATTTCTGATACCAATGTAACTAATGTTACCAATAAAAATGTAACTTCAAAATTTCAATGCATTTCTGAAAAGGACACTCACCCATCATCCCGCAGATTGACCGTACATTCTTCAATTTCACCAAAAACTTCAAACCGGGCTCGCAGTTCAGCACGACTCATGCTAGTTCTCATCTTACCAATGTAAATAACTCTGTGCTCCTCCTGCAAAGGAAAAAAACATCACAATATAATATATAGAATATTACAAGGACTGAAAAATTGTTACCTAGTTTACAAAAACTAATCATACCCATTCTAAACTAAATTGGCTGTTGCAGAATCATGGCTTATCCCCTATCCACAGGATAGATGACAGTGTCTGATCCCTGAAGATCTCGCCACTGGGACCCCCCCTAATCATGAAGGGCCCCCTGATTGAATTGAGCAATGGTTGGATGTGTGCGCTTCTGCTCCATTCCATCTCTATGGGACTTGAAAGTATTGACAGCATGCATATGTACAAACGACTCCCATTTTTGTAATATTTGAGGGATCCTTTGATAGTATCCCAGAAAATAGATAGTTATGACTAATCCTGTCAAAATAGATTTATAATTCATATTCAGATAACCTGTTTACTGCACTGAGGCATGGCCAAACATTCCAGGAAACTCATTGTCACCAATGGTCACCAAACATTGTGACCTGCCATATTGTTATTTTGGGATTCAGCACGGGGTGACAAAAATGGGTGCTCTAGCAGGTATGGCCACACTGGGTGCACTGAACAGCTCAAAACAAAGGGTTTGTCCCATAAATTAAAGTGTGCCGGAGCATTATCCTTCTCCACACGCAAGCTGAGAGCAGCCAGGCTGAATGTAGGTGGGAGTGATGGTTGGCGCCTCCATTCACTTCAATGGGAGCGCCAGAGATTGCCAAAATACAGCACTCAGTTATCTCCGGCGCTCCCACTGAAGTGAATGGGAGTGTTGACCACCACCAGTCCCGTCCACATTAAGTGTGGCTTTGCTCAGGTTCAATGTGTAGTGGGGCAAGGTCCTGCAAACTTTATTTCATGGGAAGGTCAGTGCTTATCTGTATTTTTAATGGGAATCACACCGACCTATTCTTGTACGACAGATCCTATTCCTATCACTTTTGCATTGTGGGCTCATTCATTTAAGTGTATGGGTCCTTGGAGTACATGGATCACATACAGATATTATCCGCAAGCTGTTCTTGCTGTTTTCTCATGCCTAAAATAGCCTAAGGCTAAGGCCTTACATTTCGAAAACGCTGCTCTTTTTGTTTCAGATTTTTCTATGCTGTTTTTTGGCCAAGGAAGGGAGGAAGGAATGGGACATATCTAGGAAACTTTTATACTTCTTCCTTCCGCTCAGTTCAAAAATCTATAATAAAAAAACAGCTGTTCCAAAAAGTGGAGCCTTGGCCTAATAGATGATTTTCTTACTAATAAGATGGCTCTTTGATATAAAAAAAAAAGTATGTTCACTACCGGTATATTGTTTACTGCCCCAACAATGGCATATAAATGGCTTAGAAATGAATTTGGTGATAGTAGACTCCTTTTAAGTAAATTCAACAATACAAAAAAACAAAAAGCCGAAAGTATATTTTAGATTTTTGGGGGGTTTTTCCTGTATTTTTGAATATGCTTAAACTATTTACAGCTGAAGTCTACTTTGGATGCCTGGAATTTCTATAAATGCGTATTTGGAAGCTATTTTAGAACTTCCAGTTATGGCTTTTAAGCGGTTAATTAACACTATGTAACCTGGGGACTAAACTTATGGTATGTTTTGATGTATTTGGCATATATTAATACCAAGCGGAATTGGACGGAAACTCCATTCCATATCTCTTTTTTATTAAAATCCACTCAATATAACATTTTTCTTGGCACACTAAAGCTCTGCTTATTATAGAATGGTTCATGTGTGCATTAGGCTGATGGATTCAATACATATGCATATAGAGTCATTAAATGCAGATCAGAATATACCTTTTTTGGATACTGGGAGCAATTGGTAATAAATTCAAGGAAAGAAGGTTTTCATATTGCCTTCTAAAAGGAACACTTAATAAATTAAATATGTTGCTTTGCTTCGGTGGTTGGAAGAGTCTTTATATAGACATTAGGGATAATAAATTACATCATTATAGATGTGATTGTGTAACCTCTACTTGTAAATGTCAACAAAGACTTGGGGACAGGTCTTCAAACTCGAAGATGACTTCCAATTTTTTGACTTTCCAGTAGGGGGAGTATTTTGCCTTACGGCTGGAGAACCTCCTTGTGAAGAGGAAGCATCATTCTCTCAGCAGACTAAAGGGATCTTCATGCACACGTCCGAGTAGGCCATCCAAGGGTCCGATCCGTTCATTGGAACAGAACGGATCGGAAGTCCCCATACAAGTTCACATTGGAACATATCCTCTAAGTCATTAAAAAGTAAGTGATTGAATTCCTATAAAGGTAAATATGTAACAAACTACCGGTACGTATCTAATTAATTATACAATATATTAATGATATAGTTTAATTAAAAATAATTAGTTATTTTATCTTGAAGTCAGAGTTGTCTTTTTTTTCCGACTCTGTCTCTACCCAAAATTGGCCCCTATCTGACTCCACAGCCCTGTTTTCAATAGCTGGTGGGCAACGTTTACTTATCAGCTATACCCCCGACCCCACCATACACATGTATGCTCGGTTTGGGAAAACTTGCATTCTTGCCAATGGAAATAGGAGACTAACCCAATAACAGACACTTCCGGTAGGAGATGGGGCATATGCATGTTCACTTTAAGTATTGCTATAGACAAGCAAAGATATATTCATCTTGTGGCATTTATCCAGCTTCTTGTTTATTCCAGTGTAGTACAGTAGGTAATAATACCACACATCGGGCCCATTGATAAAATCCTAGCTATTTGCCCAGGCTGACATGTTGTGACCTCACTGCTGCCTACACTAGACTGTGTAATGAACAGCAAGATGGTGATTTATCTGTATTGACCCCTAGTGAGTTATGAAGCCATCACTTCAAAGCAACTTGGGGAAATCTATACCATGCATATGCTTTATAGCAATGTCCTTCAGCACCTGCTCAGACACATATGTCACCCTCCCTGGCCTTGAACCAATGTTAAGTATATGTCCTTAGCCATCCTTCAGCCTCCTCAAAGAATCACTTCTTTTATGACACGGCTGTTTGTTTATATCCTTGTTTACTTCTTTCCTTTTCTTTTAACATAGAATTCACTCATTTTCCATAATAAGGATAAATAAAAAGGCAAGAAATGGAAATACTAGGGCAGAAAACTAGATAGATAGATAGATAGATAGATAGATAGATAGATAGATAGATATGAGAGGGACAGATAGATAGATAGATAGATAGATAGATAGATAGATAGAAGAGGTACAGATAGATAGAGTTAGATATGAGAGGGATAGGTAGATGGATAGATAGATAGATAGATAGATAGATAGATAGATAGATAGATAGATAGAGTAGATAGATACAGTAGATAGATAGATAGATAGATAGATAGATAGATAGATAGATAGACAAATTGATAGCAAGATAGACAGATAGATAATATATAGATAGATAAATAGATAGATAGATAGATAGATAATATATAGATAGATAAATAGATAGATAGATAGATAGATAGATAGATAGATAGATAGATAGATAAATAGATAGATATGATGATAGATAGATAGATAGATAGATAGATAGATAGATAGATAGATAGATAGATAGATAGATAGATAGATAGATAGATGTTCCCCAAGATGCTGAACTGGTCTAATAGAAATGGACTGAAGTGTTGCATATCAGACAACATTAAAGTAACACTGCAATTTTTGCTAATTTGGATTTGCTCCCTCAATTTTTTGAATTAGATAGATGATAGATAGATAGATAGATAGATAGATAGATAGATAGATAGATAGATAAAACAGAAAAGAGGTTTCATGAAGCTAAACTGATCTACTAGACGTGGACTGAAACATGCAAATTGGGCAACATTAAAGTTACAGTTTTTGCCAATTTTGGTTTGCTGTCTCATTTTTTCAAATTTTTTAGATAGACGATAGAGATATTTGATTAGATGGATAGAACGAAAGATAGCGATAATTATTAGAGATGAGCGAGTAGTATTCGACTGAATAGCTCGCTGCCATAGGAATGCGTGTAAGCGGCCGAACACCAAGGGGTGAACACCCCTAGGTGTTCAGCCGCTTACACACATTGCTACAGCAGCGAGGTATTCGATCGAATACTACTCGCTCATCTCTACTAATTAGATAGATGGATAGATACTACATATTTTACTAATATATTTTAATGTTTGCTCACAATTGCTTTTTGCCTTTGTCGTTCCCTCTGTTTTGCTCGCTCTGACTCCCGCTTTTCATATTCCTTGCGATACTCCTCCCTCTTCAGGCACTCGTGTTGATATTCCTCATAACTGTCATATCTAGAAATTGATACATCCAATTAAGGAACAGTATAAACAGCATGGAATCCTTCAAGATGGTATCAAACGTCTTCTACAATAGCCTTTGTGGAGCTTCCTACCTGGGCCTACGACTGTATGGTGACCTTGATCTTGATCGTTCATACACTGGAGAGTTCTGTTTACAATGATCTGCTTCGTAACAGCAGTAAGACCTTAACATAGAAAGAATCAGATGTAATTCAATGTCGTAACACACAAGAGTCTAAGAGAATTCAGTATATCCCCCTGCAAACAGGACAGGCTCCCTCGATATAACAACATTTGTATGAAACTAGCAGAACTAGCATGTCCAACTACATCCAATACATGACCAAAGTGGGCCATACTGATATCCTAATGTACTAGTGAAAAAATCCCTTTAAGTCAGCAAGCTTTCACCTCATGAGTACAATATCTGGTTGCAGTTTTTTTTACCAATAGTGGATATAAATACATTGGATATTTTCGTAATTTAAAATTTATTCATCTATTTAGCTTTATTCCAACCAAGATTTGTAACCTCAGGTTTGGGATGACCTGTCCTTTAGATGAGTTATCACATCAGGAAAAACACTATTGTGCCCACAGAACTTATAGACATCATAGATCAAAGTCTTCCAAGTCAGAGCGAAGAAATGCTAACAAGTAATTGTTCTTTCTTAAAGAGGTTACCCCATCCAGCATGTTACTCCCTATCCACAGAATGGGTGTAATCTACAGATTGGTGTTGGTCTGGATAGTGAGGTCCCCACCGATCAGGAGAACAGAGATTTTTTAGTCCATGTTCTTAATAGGCTGTTGGTCACACAGTGGATGGGCAGCATGCACAATGCTCCATTCATTTCAAGGGGATTGCTGGAGATAACTGAGCGCTGTACTATTTCCGATACTCCCACCATGCAACCACCACTGTATTCAGATCAAGGGACAAAAATCCCCATTTCTCCTGATTGGTGGTGCCTGAGTGGCTGGACCCCCACCAATCCACAAGTTATCCCCTTTAAACTAAGGTCCCATATAGCGAGCCACAGCAAAAAAGCGTTGTGGAAAAAAACTGCAACGGAAATGCATTTTTTCCCAAAAAGTCTACGGAGGCTTCCTCTGCCGACTTTCTGTTTCAATTATACCTATAGGGAAACTGGCGGGGTTTCTGGTGGTATAACTGACATGCTGCGATATCCAAAACCGAAACGGTTTTGGAAATCGCAGCAAGTCCACTTGATGGGATTCATAGGGACTGTAAAACAATGCGTTTTTTGCTGAGGTAACACCACATGGGCCCACAGCCTTAAGCAGACTGTATATGTCATATACGTTCATGATCACCGTATAATACTACATTTCCCAAGGTTAGAGATAGAGGCAACAGTAGCTTTGCTACACAGCTGCTTTTTTAGAGGTCTTGAGATTCAGGTTTGCAGTCATTAAGAAGGTTGCCAATGATGAAGAGGTTGTTCAGAAATGGAACAGCACCACACTTGTCCCGAGTTTATGAAGGGTATTGCAGCCAAGTTCCATTCAACTTAATTGACCAAACAATTAAGTAACTATGGATTGCATCTGTAGATGTGTGAACTTCTATTATGATCCTGTCGATCTTGTTTATGACGTAAATGAGGTCACTGCAGAATTATCCAGTCCAAGGCTTCTATTAGGCTTTAGCGGACAAAGTGAGAAATGTGCAGGATATTGTACTTTTTAAAGGGGCTCTATCAGCAAAATTATGCTGTATGAGCCCAACATATGCGTTAATAGCCTTTAAAAAGGCTATTCAGGCACCGCAAATGCTATTTTAATCCCCCCCCCCCCCGTTTTAAAATAAAATCATAAAAACATATTTGTAAATCATACCTATCGTACACGGTGGGCGGTCTCCATGGTCCGAAGTCATCTTGCTGTCACACCTTCCTCTTCTTTCTTCTTCTGTCCTCGCTCTTCCCTGCCTTCATCTGCTCCCGTAGTTCTAAGGGGTACTTAGAACTACAACAAAAATGGGCCAACGCGTGCGTAGTAGTGCTCCAGAGGAAGCGATACTGCGCATGCGCGGGATTTGAACACAACCCGCCAGAAGAACAGACGATCAAGGCGGGAAAGAGCCAGGACAAGAGGACACAGCTGGAAGAAGAAAGAAGAGGAAGGCGGGACAGCAAGATGACGTCGGACCGTGGAGGACCGCCCACCGTGCACGATAGATATGATTTACAAATATGTTTTTATGGTTTTATTTTTAAATGGGGGGTAGGTTTAAAATAACATTTGCGGTGCCTGCATAGCCTTTTTAAAGGCTATTCACGCATATGTGGGGCTCATACAGGATCATTTTGCTGATAAAACCCCTTTAAAAACAGAGATAATTACATTGAAAATTTAAAATAAAATCCTCAAAAATTCTTAAAAATTGTATTTCTTAGAGGCCGTTTTTGATTATACATTCCGTTTAAATGACTACAAAATTAAGAATTTTTTGGGGAAAGTTATTATCACCTGTTATACGCAATTTGCTATATATAATATAATAAGATATAATATGTAATAATAATAACCTGCATTTCATTACAAATATCAGATTATTTTTTTTCCAAAGGGTGAATAAATATCCTACTGAAAAATTATGATTAAGAGTATAAATGCAATACTAAAAATTAAAAAAACAAATAAAAATTAGGAACTAAAAATAAAAAGTCTGTACAACATCACGGAGTAGAGTCTATCATATCCAGCAGAGAATTAGGACTCCCGGTCAGATCAATAGGGATGTTTAATTAATTAATGCCTGTTAATTCTGTGTGAGCCCCGCTGAGTTCAGTGACCTGCACAATGTATGTTCCAAGGGAATGCGTCTGACGTAGATTCTGCTCCGGTGAACCAGTATACAATCTAAAGCTGACTGCTCTGATACGCTTATATTTTTATTCCAATACTTTATCTTTTTAATATACTAGAGTAAGTATGCCAGGAATCAATGGTTTGATTGATTAAAGTGAATATATTGTTCCCGTTATCGTGTACATTGGACTTCATAAACCCATGTGCATTCCATATATTCTCCCCGGCGCATTCTTGAGCTTTCCAAACACTATCTTAGTCATTTATAAAGAAGGAACTGACACCATGTTTAAGGGAATGCGTTTCAGAGCCATAATTTTATCAAAAGGGTTAATCATTAAAGCTTAATAAATAATGCTCGCTGCTACTTCAGGACTGATTGAGAAAAGCCGAGATTGTGACAGACAGCATCATACATCTCAGTGATAAATACGATATGGATGACGTGGATTTCAGACTGTTAAATATAGTCTATATTCAGCCTATACTCAAGCTCTGTTTCGTCGGAGAGCCATAAAATGGACTGCTTGGAAAGAAAAGAAAAAATATACAGATTCTAGAAATCTGTAAGATTATCTAAAAAAACCCCCGTCGTTTATACTATAGAATAACCTATTGATGACCGTACACATCAGACTTGTGCTGGCCGAACCCACTGACTCCTATGGGACCAGCTTGTAGGTCCTGCCTCACCGACATACGTTTGGCTTACGTTTTGGAGAAGAAAGAAAATAAGAATAATTTACACTTCACATTACAGAGAACGTCTTTTCCAATTAAGGTATAAGCTTCATGTCAAATAAGGTGGCCATCCTGACGATTTTGGTGAGACAGTCCATCCACCTAACATGTACATTGGATACTTGGCCGAATTTTTTGGAAAAAGTATTGCACACACTGAAATTCAACAAGACCAATCCTTTGTTCTCAAGGGAGATAAGCCTCCACAAGATGTGTCTGAATCTTCAGAATCTCGACTAGTCCTCAGAATCTCGACCAAGTTGAACTTGCATACATATGGGGAGTTCATTATGGTTGTCAGCAAAATGAGTTTTTGGTGATCAAACCACCAATTTTCTGTATTAATGACACCCAAGGCACTGAAATCACCATCCTTAAAGGGATTCTACCATTAAAACAACTTTTTTTTCTAATTACCACATCGGAATAGCCTTAAGAAAGGCTATTCGTCTCCTACCTTTAGATGTGGTCTCGTGGGGGCGTCCTTCTTCTTCATCTGCCTCTTCCCCTTGTCTGTCGTCTTCTTTCTTCGTCATGTCTGACGTCTGCTCAGTCAGCTCTGACAGCAGAGACCCTGTTAGAGCCGGCTGCGCATGCTCAGTAAGGTCCATACAGCCCTCCGATGCCTGGATGAGTTCACTCGTGCGTTGGAGGGCTGTACAGCCCTTACTGAGCATGTGCAGTCGGCTCTAACAGGGTCTCTGCTGTCAGAGCCGACTGAGCAGACGTCAGACATGACGAAGAAAGAAGACGACAGACAAGGGGAGGAGGCAGATGAAGAAGAAGGACGCCCCCATTGCTGCCGAGACCTCATTAGCATACCCGTAAGTACCAGTGTTTCTAAGGAACGGCGCGACAGAGACCACATCTAAAGGTAGGAGACGAATAGCCTTTCTTAAGGCTATTCCGACGTGGTAATTAGAAAAAAAGTTGTTTTAATGGTAGAATCCCTTTAAATTCGACTACCAAAGTCAAAGCCAGCTATGCTTCTTGAAGACAGGCATGAGAGCTCATCGCATTGCAAGCATTGTTGACACAATAATACACAGTAGGAGGTCAGAAGAAGTTGTTTTTAATGTTGGCCTTCAGCACGACTTTAGTTTTTCCCAAGACAATTGACTTTTGAACTAGCCCTTGGGCTAGCCCTGATATAGAGATCTGAAAAACAGACATACTTTCTTTTGCACTCGCTTGTCTAAGGCAAAAAAAAAGTATGTTAAATGTTCCTGTCAGTTGGCAATGCTCAAGAGAAGAAAGACTTAAAAACTAAAAAGACTAAGAAATGTACAGTGTGGCTGACCTCTCATACAAACACATGTACCAGTAAGTAGCATTAGCTGACCACATCTTTCATTCTTTCACATCACTCTATATAAAAGTTACAATCTTGATGTCTATGTACCATTGACCAGCTTGGTAAAAATAACACTGAAGCCATGTTTTGGCCCCAACTAAATGGTCAGAAAATTGTACATCAGTATAATGATGAGTTTCTATAGCATACTTGTTACCCACATTTTCATACTTCTTCCTTTCCATATATCTGATTCATGTCGGCTGAACCTACCATTTTCTTCTGGATCATCCACCATTTAATATTCTACTGACTCGACTGAATCCAACAATGGCATGGCTTACCATGTTGGATTTCAACATGTCTGATCTTTTTGTTTTCAGGGGAGATAGGCAACCAACATAGACGACTAGCAGTGACCTAGTCCCTTTTTCTCACTCAAATGGCGAGTCAAGTATGTATTGGACAAGTTCTATTGGACAACAGCTATCGAAAGTGTATGACCAGCTATAGGGTTTTCGGAATAAGTTATCAACAGTGGATACAACCCTTCATAATATAATTCCTTTTACTTACCCTGATGAAGATCTGCTTGATGGAGATCTGGATCTTGAACGTGAATATGGAGACCGTGAACATGATCTGTGTTGAGAAAAAGATCTAGACCTTGATCGAGAACAAATCCTTTGTGACCTTTGTGAAAATAAGGATGTTGGTGGGGATACAGAATATCTGCTTGGAGAATTGAAGGATGAACAAGAAGGTGATACATCAAATAATGAATAGGATTGCATTCCATCCCAGGAATAACACAGTTTATCATTCTCATCCTCGCTGTCATCAAACAAACTATCCATACCCAGTCCAGAAGTTAAAAACATAGGTAGTCTAGAGAACTGATCATCATTGTAACCATTGTTTCTCAGGTCACTGTTTTTGTTTTCTTCTTCATAAACTGCTTGTGTTGGGTCACCAAAGTGCTTATTGAGTTCTGCACGAATTTCCTGGTCTTGCAGAGGTTTGCGATTGCTGTTCTGAGAACTTGACATGGTTCCCTCAAAACTGTCTTTTGGACTATCCACTTGATCCTTTAATGAACAGACTTGTGATTTTTTCCCAGGCAGGGAATCCTTACATTCAAGTTGTCTTGAGGCCTGTATATCTTGTGATAAGCTAATGTGTATTTCTGATTTTGAATTCATAAACTGACAGTAGTCATGGTCTCCAAAAAGCCGTAAACTAGGTCGCTTCACCTTTTTCTCCTCTTGTCCAATGACCACAGAGGTTTTGCTAAGCTGTGCATACAGTTCAGATTGTTCAGGACCTTTTTTTGAGTTAATAACTTGGATACTGGAAGACTCAATGTAACGAGATTTCTTAGCGGGTGGCACACCGGACTTGCAAGAAGACTTCGGCTTTGGAGAAGTCCTGAATGGGTTATCTTGGTTGGCTTTGTGAGGTGGGGTTGTTGGTGGGGTTAGTCCTAAAAAAAAAAAAATCAAAACGGTTAGATGTACAGAATCTAGTGATTTTACCATCAGCAAAAATAGTGACAATACATTTTACACCAATAAGAACACATACACAAGTTAGCCTGCAATGGAGTCACATCTTCTATAGTATTTACAAAATCCATGAGTGAAGCCATAGTGCTGTTATATGAACAATGACATACAAGAGAACTGTCCAACATGAGGAACCAGGGGCCTAAAGGGATGTAAATATCCAACCAATTTCCATGGGCAACAGGACAGTTTTAACTATACACACAATCTTACACAAATCGGTGGACATCTATATAGGAAACTAAAGCTAGAACTTTCTTTGCAGGGGCAATTGTATTTTTTTTTGTCTGAACTAGCTTTTCTATGTGGACGTCAATATATGTTCTGCTTAAACAACCTGTATCCTAAACAAGTTTTACACTAGGTTCACGCTATCGTTTGGCTCTCAGTACGAGACTCTGTCCCCCATTCTGCTTAAAATAGGCGAGAGAAAAGTCCTGCAAGGAAATTGAGTGGAAACCTGGCGGACTCCGTTATAGTCAATGGGGTCTGCGGGTTTCCACGTGTAAACGCTTTTTAGGGTTTCGGGTTTTTTGAGTCCCCAAGCCAACCCAAAGGATGAAACCCAACACTGTTGTCCACCACTTACTTTCCTACCATTATTAAGGACTCACAATATTAATTCAATACATTATTACAGCATGTTTGCTACCATGAGACCAGCCCATGTTATGACAGATTCTAATGGATCCCAACAGAACCAATTGACTATAATGGGGTCTGTCAGTTATCCTTTATGGTTCCTGACATTTTGCCTGCAGGACTTTTCATCCTCAGTTTTCGATGGGAGCTACAACATAGGCTTCTAACTAGAGATGAGCGAACACTGTTCGGATCAGCCGATCCGAACAGCACGCACCCATAGAAATGAATGGAAGCACCTGTGACGCTGACTTTGCTGGCGGCCGGCGTCACAGGTGCTTCCATTCATTTCTATGGGTGCGTGCTGTTCGGATCGGCTGATCCGAACAGTGTTCGCTCATCTCTACTTCTAACATTTCCTCCAACACAGATGTAAACATGTAGAAACCCACCCATTATTCTTACACAAATAAATCACATGGCCAAACCTACAGTAAGAGAACTTCCTCATTTACTACTACCATTCACTATCGATTCCAGATTACAATTAACACAAATACTTGTATAACAAAAATGAAGCAACTAACTAACAATGAAAAGAGTTCAGCGAAAACAAAGCGGAGCATCCAGCAAGGCGGTGAAATGAGTTTAATTTTCCTCAACTTATGTAATTTGCTCACTTAAAATGCAAAATGAGAAGTAATAATGTTAAATCATTAGCTATAGGGGATGTAAATAATATGATTTTCTCCATTTACTTTCTGTGCATTTCTTTCTACAGAAAAAAAAAACAATTATAATTAGTACTAATAAGTAATTATGTTTACAGACGCACCAGGCTATTGATATTAAAAAGAGCATAATTATATCCTGATGTTTTTAATGAAAAACTTCATTAAAAATGAAATGACAAAAGAGTCTAAAAATACTTGGGAAATTGAAGAGTGATGCAGGGGGAACTTAGTGTCACTAGATTCGATTCAACCTATCGCTTCCATAATCTGTTTTCTGCATGCTCTTGGTATAGCAGACTCCAAAAGACAAATACTCAGTATAATATGTATCATTGGAAGTTGTAGACACAGTAGGGAACCTTTTTTTTTTCTTTTAAATGTAGATTGCGAGCCCCAATCCATGTCTTTTTGGAATATGGCATGGAAATCCATGCAAACATGGGGAGAACATACTAACTCCTTTTTTAGCCCTTGGTGGGATTTGAACACCAGGACCCAGCGCTGCAAGACTGCAGTGCTAACCACTGAGCCACCGTGTGGCCCCCTCTCACAGTAGGGAACCTTGTACCCATTAGAGGAAATGAGTTGGAATGACCCATGTCAATGTAGTCTCCTCATCCTACGCAACAATGTTACCTATCGGTTTAACGACTAGGGTAGCAATCACTAAGTTATTGTTTAGGCTATAAGTGGTAGATCGATGGGGGTCTGACCACTGAGACTCCCACTGTTTGCTAGAATGGGGGCCCTTGGTCCTGGTCTATCAGTTAGTGGGCGTTCCGATGGTCAGACCTTCACCAATGTATCACCCATAAAATGGTGATAATTTGTGATATTTGTGAATAAACTTTATAAGAATTGACTATGACACTAAAGTAATTCATTTCAGATCAATTTTAATAGGTTTCATCTTCTACTAGACATTTGGGGTCCCCTGCTATATCAGAGCCTAGGACCTCAGAGGATTCGCTGGGGCTATGGTTAGCCAGACCAACTCTTTACCAATGTATCCTGGAAGCCCTAGAACAGGAGAATTCCCTATAGTTCCTCCTAGAAACTTCTCTAAAACTTTGGTTGGCCAGTCCAACCCTGTATAGTGTGATTCCTTATAGTTCTTACTAGTCTGATGCTCCTCTGGTAGTCTGACTGAACAGTCCAACCCTGTATAGACTTAACCGAGAAAAAAAACTACATACAGGAGAACTAACAATGGTTCCCACTGGTATAACACTCTTCTTGTACTCTGATGGGCCATCCCAAGCCTGCACAGACCTACCCTAAAAACACAAGACCGCTCAATGGTTCCTACTAGTATAACACTCTTCTTGTAATCTGACGGGCCAGTCCAACCCTGCATAGACCTACAATGAAAACATGACACCTCTCAATGGTTCCCACTAAAAACACTCTTCTTGTTCTCTGCTGGGCCAGTCCAACCCTGCATAGAGCTACCCTAAAAACACAAGAACGCTCAATAGTTCCTACTGGCATAACACTCTTGTAATCTGACGGGCCAGTCCAACCCTGCATAGACCTATACTGAAAACACGAGAACTCTCAATGGTTCCTACTAGTCTGCCACTAATCTTGTATTTTGGTAGACTAGTTCAATCCTGTATAAACCTACCCTGAAAACAGAAGAATTTCCCTATAGTTCAAGCTAGACACCCAAACAAATAGTCCAAATGAAGGATTAGCGTTAACGTATGTCATTGTCAGGGATCACATGCAGAAGCAGAGAGTGAAGAAGCATTAGATTAGTACTTAGATATATCATATTTGCCCATTAGATGAAGTACCATGATCATCTAAGCTACTACCAATATACACAAACCCTTTATCCTTTTATATTATTATTATTTTAGATTATAAAATGTATCTTGGTAATTTTTTCCAGTACCATTAAAATATTTCCAAGGTTTTTAAGTGCTATAAATGACACCATTTACCCTCCTGCGCAATGCCGCCTTGTTTAGTTTGAGTGATTGAGACCTCTTGATATTATCTTCAACAAAAAAAAAAAATAAGCCGGTGTGAGATACGCTAATGTATCTGCGTCTGGTATATTAGTTCAGGCATTTTGCATTGATCAGCATGACTTTCAGGCTGCAGCTGCGGTGTCTACAATCACACGAATGTTCCGATAATTCATTATCAGGACGCTCGCCTGCTCTCCGCATTTACATACAGAGATGTTTTGCTACTATGGGAACAACTTTTACGGGAAAAATTATTTCTACGCTGGGATAGCTAAATGTGACAACGTTATTCTACTCAGTGGGGGTCTTCTCCATGATGACCATTATAACAACCCATAGTCTGCAAGCCAGATATTCCAGCCGTCAAAATAGTCAGAAACAACTGCATTGGCCATATATAATGATTATCACTATGACATTTTCACAGGTAGTTACTTGGCCAATGGGGGCTGGTAGACTAGAGTAAAACTCTCCCCCATACCACAAGTAACTAGGGTAAGAGGAAGGAGGAAACAGAGCAAGGGCAATTGCTTGTCCTATCAGGTATTGGCCTAGACCCCCAAGTCCAGCTTGAAAAAAATCACCTATAGAAGTAAAAAGTAAGCTCCCTGGACCAGCCATGTAACATAAAATGAAAATCCAACTAAAATCTACTTAATCCATTAGTGACCTAGCATCTTTAGATCTTAATGTTATCATTTAATTTCATTGTTGCTTTGCAAAAGCCATAGCCATATTATGGCTTGTATTTTGCAGGATGAGTTCCGTTTTTTTTTAAATGGCCATAACACTTATCATATAACTTATTTATTCACTCTTTTGGGAGCAAAGGAATGGATTAAAAAAAAACCTACCACTGTTTTTTGAGTTTCTAAATTTTGCGCTGTGCACCATGTTGCATGTTGCTTTCGTACAATATCAAATACATAGGAACAATACCAAATATGTATGGATTTTTATGATTTACTGCTTTTGAGCAATAAAAACACTTTCAGGCCCCAAGTAGTGTAAATGCCAAGGTTCGGCCGTGGCATAAACCACCGCGTTTTACAGTCCCAGTAAAGTTTAGTAAATCCCATCCACACATTGCAGAAAAATACTCGCACTAGACATGCTGCGATTTCCAAAACCTCTACAGATTTGGAAATCGTAGCATGTCAATTAAATATGGAAACACCGGCGGCTTCCCTATAGGTGTAATGGAGGCAGATTTCCTCTGCAGACTTTGCAATGTGTTGCCGCTACGTTTTTCTTGCTACGACCTGAAATATTTGCAAAACTGTCATTAAAAGTTCAGGACACAACCCTGTCATGGTTACATATTCAACAAGGGTAATATCTAGAGATGAGCGAGTA
Organism: Leptodactylus fuscus; assembly: GCF_031893055.1. Taxonomy (NCBI): domain Eukaryota; kingdom Metazoa; phylum Chordata; class Amphibia; order Anura; family Leptodactylidae; genus Leptodactylus; species Leptodactylus fuscus. The sequence goes on from NC_134265.1 coordinate 316,726,776, forward strand.
GTACTCGATCGAGTAGGTATTTGATCGAATACTACGGTATTCGAAATACTCATACTCGATCGAGTACCACTCGCTGTTCGAATGTAAAAGTTCGATGCAGAACCAGCATTGATTGGCTGAATGCCATACAGTCGGCCAATCAACGCTGGTTCTTCTCCTACCTTTAGAAGTCTTCTCCATGCAGCTTCCCGGCGGCGTCTTCCGGCTCTTCATTCACTCTGCCAGGCATCGGGCCTGGGCAGAGCCGACTGCGCATGTCCGCTTGTAGTGCGTGCATGCGCAGTCGACTCTGCCCAGGCTCGATGCCTGGCAGAGTGAATGAAGAGCCGGAAGACGCCACGGGGATGCTGCAAGGAGAAGACTTCTTGGAGGATCCAGCCCGACCCTCACTCGTGGACTTGGTAAGTGTAATTTGATCGAATGTTGCCTACCCCTGAAACGAGCATTTTCCCCCCATTGACTATAATAGGGTTCGATATTTGATTTGAGTAGTCGAATATTGAGGGGCTACTCGAAACGAATATCAAACCTCGAACAATTTACTGTTTGCTCATCTCTAGTAATATCGGCTTTCCACATATCTAATGAAAGTGTTTCGTGAACAATTTCCACAAGCACGTTACACAAACATTTGAGACTATTCACACTTTAGTACAAGCGTTTAAATCGGAAAAGGTTGAAATTTGACCCTTCATTTTTTTTTTTTTTTTGATGGTGTTCCTCCCAAAAAAAGGTTTCTCAGCTTTGTTTGCTGCTACTGAGCACGGCTAGATTTATGAAAAGACAGGTGACTGTTACTGGCTGCGAGCTGACAAAAGACAGTACAGAACACTGTTATCACACTTGCACAAACTATAGGCAGTGAAGCTCCTCTCCGAATGAAATTCTGACTATGGTTTTTATTGCTGTCTATTTTCTTTTGTCAAAGGAGCCTGCTGCGCGCAGCAACAAATAGCTGCCATTACCCAGAATGTAATGGGTGTCAGACAAATCACATAACACAAACAATCAACACTATGTAGGCCATATTTCAGCGGAGCACAACCTTAGCGGTATTTATGATTACTGCATTGAAATGTGTTCTATAATAAACAAGTGCCTCTATATCACTCACACTTACCAAATTTTTTTGCACTCAGATCTGTTGCCGCTTATATGCGTGCTGCAATCATTATTTGTCACTTGCCAGGGTTGCAAAATGCACATTTTGATCTCAATAATTCGAGAAAGATTTGTAGACTTATAAATGGCAGCAAATTGGGGTTTCTAAAAAGGCTAATAATCCATCAATGGTTAGTAAGTAGGGAACAGCTGGGTAATGGAAAAGTTGTCTGAACCTGATGATTTTGGAGGGAGCTGTCGTTTGGGTATGGCAGATGCCCGGACAGATGATGTTGATGGAAAAAGGGTCGGGCATGGTCCTCAGAGGAGGACACAAGTATATGGAGGCCTTTTATTCCCCTCTCCCATTGGCATTACATTTATACTTGGGTCTTGTATGTGGGAGTAAGGGCGGGTGTTTGGGCACCTTAACTTATAACAACTTGATCTTGCCTTATGGACAATGCAATGACATGTAAATTGTTGTTGTTATTAAAGAAGTAATCCCACAAGGACAAATTCTCTCCATATTCCCAATTATAGGACTGATGAGAGCTGCCAAACACAGGTTATTACTCTTCAGCATGGAGCATGGCCTCATATTATTTGGCCATCCATTATTTTCCGAATGGACACTATGTAATACCATATTCCTCCTGTAGTGGCCACTACAGAAACTATTAGTGTTCACCCACAGCATCGTGGCAATATCAGATCGGTGAGGGTATCAGCTTCTAGATCAGGGGTAGGGAACGTATGGCCTCCAGCTGTTGCAAAACTACAACTCCCAGCATGAATACTGGCTCTGCTGTTCTGGGAACTCCCATGGAAGTGAATGGAGCATGCTGGGAGTTGTAGTTTCACAGCAGCTGGAGAGCCAAAGGTTCCCTACCCCTGTTCTAGATCCATGGGGGTCAGCTGATCTCTAGCAGGTCCTTATTTAGGACATAATCATTAGTTAGTCAACATTACACAATTTTTCACAGTTCTATTTATAAGAAATAGAAGTAGACCAGCTTCTCCATGTATTGTAGATCTCCAGAGATTATTGCAAAATTTAGAAATATAGACATTGGGGGTAATTTATTAACCAATTCACATCGGTTTTCTGGTATAGATGGGTATACATGCATCACTTTTTGATGCCAAATATGTACCACTATGTTACTTCTACAGCCCAATTGGCAATTTTTACAAAATTTGCCAGAGCTGGTGAAAATGTCTTAGCCTGACAAATTTACAACAACCTATGCCAGAATATATGAGTTATACCAAAAATCTTGGCCAGCCCCTGACTGGTGTAGACTTTAAGTCTGGCACAAAGGACTACACCAGGATTACTAAGACTTCGGACTCTCTTAATAATTCAGGAGCATCTCATGCCAGCAGGGAAATATTAGGAGTGGAAAATAAATAAATCCTCCTCACTATGTATTTATTGTGCTCCATTCACAAGCCTTTATTAGCTATCCAAACAAATTCCTTTATCATCATTCATAACCCATCTGTTTCTTATGTTCTTCCTCAGACTATAGGCCTAAGGATCTCCAGGAGCCCTCAAAGACATTTACACAACAGGGATGTCGATAGGGGGTAAATCTTTTTTCTTTGTTGGGGGAGGGGGCTGGAAAATGCATGGGAAATTTTAATCAAATGTTGTGACACTAGTGGCTGGAACATACCTGTTATATGGTAATGTGTTTTAAAAAAAAATACAATAAAAAATAATAATATAATACAAAAAAATCTAAATAAATATTGAAATAGCTAAATTATTATCTCTCCATGCATGTATTTATTATCCTAAATTACAAAATCTATCTTTCTAATACCCGATATATTGCTGTAACGAATTTTGAAAAATACAATAATAAATAATAAAAAAAGATAAATAATATAGTTAATTATATAAAACAAAAAATATAAATAAATATTTAGACAATGAAATCCTTCTCTCTCTGTGTTTGCATTTCTTAAGCTAAATGACGTCTTTACACTAAGATAATAAAAAATAACGATAAATAATATACATAAATATATATATATGCATGCATTTATTAACCTAAATTGTAAAATCTATCTTTATACTACCTGTTATTTAATTGTAATGTATAATAATAAAACATAATGATAAATTACATATATATATATATATATATATATTAAATCCTTCTCTCTCTCTATGTATGCATTATTAACCTAAATTACAAAATCAATCTCTGTACTACTTGTTATTTTATTGTAATGTATCCTGACAAATACAACAAAAAATAATGATAAATAATATAAATATAATATATATATATATATATATATATATATATATATATATATATATATATCCATATTTATATAAGGCAACTCAGTTTACAGGGTGCACTCTACAGTATAATACAACTACCTGCTATAGATTACTAGACAGATCTGTCCACCACAATGAATGAAGCACCTGCACCCCCTATATACCAGCATATACCAAAGACCAGCACAGGCAACGAAGCATAATTCTAATTTACACTAACCCAAACATGAATCGGCCTAAGCAGGAAACCAGTTGAAGCCATGAACCAGCATGAGGATGAACCAGTATAAACTCTGAACCAGCATAAACCATAAATCAGCATAAGCTACAGGCTGCAAGTTGTATTCCCCAGATGACTCACAAACCCTGCCACATTGGCAGCTACGAGGCAAAATCATTTAATACAAAGACTGTCAGAGACTAGCACGGCTGCATCTGCCCGAGGCAAATAAAACAGGCTCAGGTCTCCGGTGACACAAAGACGACAAAGTAATGGGCAAACACAGCCAGCGACAGCCATTTTTATCTTTAAAGATGTACATCTTACAATTTGTAAACAACAATATCCGCAGAGACGACAACAGAAATAGAACGGGATGCTTGAGTCTTTCTCAGAAACAAACACTTGGATTCGAGAGGAAAAGGCACCGTTTTAATCCTCTGCATCTTGAAATGGATGTTCTGAGCTGGAAAATGTAGGAAACAAGTTGTTTGTAGCAGGTGCAGCTGAAAGCTAGGCATGTTTTGTCTAGATTTCTCGCTACGGCCCACAGCGGGATACTTTCAGGCTGCTGTTAGACTATATGTACACAATCAATTCAGAAGATGCCATACAAATGACATGGCATAAACACTACAAAAGCTGGAATTACAATGGCTGTTCACACCACTTTCTAAGTAAAACTGGATAGAAATTGTCACATACAATAAGAGAGTGACTCTGAATATATTATGAACCCCGGAAGTGCTCGCTGGTGGGCTAGAGGACAAGTATCTGTCTCCAGGTGACCTAGTGGTCCAGCGTCTACTTCAATAAGCGCTGGTCCATAGTACTGCAAAGAAAATCTCCACCAATCCTCAAAATTGGTGTCATTGCTAACTTAAGGGGTGATGCAAGACTTCAAAAACGTGGCTGCTTTCTTCGTCTTAGAAAGTGACATCACGTCCGTTGGTCACATAGCCATGGTCAGTCTCCTTCCTTTCAAAGGGTAGAAGATTTGGCATTGCCATGTGACCAATGGGCATGAGGTCACTTCCTGAGAATAAGAAAGCAGCCATGTTTTTGAGTCCAACACAACCCCTTTAAAGGAGTGTTCTGGAAGTCGTTCTGCGCTGGGTCCGGGTGTTGGACCCCGACAGATTGGAAAACCACTCTAAGCATTGTAGCTTCTTCACAACTTATGTGGTGAGCTGTGTTGTAGTGTCCTCAAGAACAGGTGAAATTAAACTTCGGATCTGATTTCCAGGGAACACGCCATATAATTCAGATGATAAAAATCTGTCTACCTATCCTAACTTTCAGATGGTACTATTCTCCTTGTGGAGAGCAAGCTGATGTAGGCAGTCTTACAGGAGATGCTCCCTGGGAAAAGTATGCAAATTAGCTCACTGCCAACAGGTAGACTCTATCTCTCTAGTGCCACCTATGGGTATCTACCCTTCAAGTCAACATCTAGCTCTTTAAAGATATATCAGCCAAACATAACTACCTATACGTGGCACTAGATAGTTTTCTTCCTTGTGGAACAGGGACAATTTGGTACCTTCCTAGCTCTATCATCTGTCAGGGGCTCTACGATAGGTGTAATATGAGAGTAGCTCCAATGTCACCAATTGTGGTGGCCATATTGGTTCTTGAGATGTTGTAAAAACCATAACAAAAACTGCTACAACTGGAGTCTATGCAGTTACAGTGAGATCTGGGTGCGGATTAACCCTCATTATGCTAGTATGGCATATCACCCATAATGTAAAGAAATAATAATCAATAAGACTAAACTAGGGATTAAATCTTATGTCACATTTAGTAACACCGCATGGGAAATGTGTTAAAATATGATGGGAACAGGGACACAAAGGCGTTCTGTTTATTTGGCTTCCTTATCTAATCTGTAAGATAACTTATCAGCAATACGTTTAATTGCATCGGCCATCGCTGCTGAAAAATGCCAGAACTTCATGAAATAGAGATCATTAATAAAAGAAATGTCTACCGCAAGTCGACATTTCCATCGTGATGTGTTTATTACAGCCTGATACACAGTAGCTGGTGAGAACGTGTGTACAGTAGTATTATTCAGTATTACATAATGACTGTGGTTATTACGGTAGGTGTGTGGCCATACACAATTTTTTCTATGTGTTTCTTTTTGGATTTGTAAAAATACTTAAAAGTTTTTTGTGTTGACATTTTTTTTTCACTTCTCATTTTTGGTTTTATTTGACAATTTCTTTTCTCCTCTGTCCATTGTTTTTTACTCTCCATAAGGTCCTCCAGCGCCAAGAGATCTGCTGGATATGGCTTTAGGTACTAGAGGTGGAGCTCGTAAAAAAATTGAGATGCCAGTCAGTGGCGCACAGGTTGGGGGCAAAGAGTATTTATCCCCTCCTATACATATCAAACTCTTATACAGCCAAGGTTTAAGCTTACCAAGGAGCTGAGTAGATTGATACATAGTTTTATGGGGAAATATTTAGTATAAGTAACTTAGGCCACATCTGCGCATGGGTTTCCATTCCGGGGGGTCCACTTGGGGACCCCTTGAACGGAAACCTAATCAGTGGTTACATTAGGAAACCTACAGGCACCATACACTATAATGGTGTCCGTGTGGTTTCCACTCGAAAAGGGCGAAAAATACGCAGAGGGAACGGAATGCCGGTACAGAGTGGCAAGCGCAGATGTGAACCGAACGTCACTGATTGAAACTTTCATGCACTCTCTGTATTTAGGAGTCCAGTTTTCGGTCACATTCGCGATTCGCAGACCTCCTTGTGTGCATAACCATTTTTGGAGTGCGGTTCTACTTCCTTGTTTCTAGGTAGCTTTTTTTTCTGACTTGGGCTCCATCTAAAACTAGCCCCAACTCTAATTTCAACCAATAAATTACAATGTATACTATATATATTCCCATAAAACTATATATCAATCTGTTCAGCTCCTCTTGCTCTATAACATGGTTCTGACAGATCGGACCGCATCGTCTATGGGACAGGTTCTCTTTAAATTTTACAATCTGATGTCAGCCGAAAGCAATTGGTGGAATATCTTAAGAGAGGTGTACTTGAAGGAAATTCTTGTACCAAACGTAGAGCGATTGCTGGTGTGAATCCAGTGTCACTGAAATAGCTCCTATGCAATGAAGACTCAATGGGAACTTATCTACAATATGAAGTCTCCCAACCTGGATAAACTGCTTCACGAACAAATGGCTGATTCAAGGAAACAAGCAATGCATTTATCTAATGATTTTCAATGACATGGAGAACGTCCACATGTCTTTCACTGTACTAGATGAAAAAATAATATTAGGTACAGAGAGGGCCCAATAAGGTCACTTAAGGGCATCGGCACCATTAACAATGGCTATGGCCTGTCCCTGAGCATGTCCCCGATTACACTTTATTAGAACACTATGCTAGTACCATTCCATAGACACAATGTGACAATGGAGCCATAACATAATACGAGAATCCTAGCACACCACAAAGAATTCACTTACATGAAAGGCACGTTTTATGTTTTTTGTCTCATAATTGAAATGACATTTTACGGCTTATCAAATCTATGCACACATAGCTTACTATAACTAGCGCTAGGACAAATGTTCCAGGCTGATGTAAACATTTTCCTCGATAAAACCATAAAAAAAAACACTTTATGAAGCTCTTGTAATCTGTTGGCAAAGAGCTAAGATTTAGGACTATCAGCACAGCAATACAATGGCATTACAGCCATTTGTTAGCCGTATCAGCATATTCCCATTTAAATTGCATATATCACATAAAAAGAGATATATAAGCCTGTTGTCAGTGATAGATTTGCCAACAAGACATCTGCTCCATAGACTTCAAACAAATAGACCAACAAAAGTCACGTCGGGGTAAAGGAAAAAGGGGGCTACCTGTATGGTCTGAAGCTATTAATCTCCTCCGCTGACAGGTAGACCTTGGGGCAGACAGGGACAATGGATGAGGCGGATTGTATGGAAGTAACACACATTTCCATGACAGCTCTAACACTCTCTACTAACAATGTAGGAAAAAAAAATAAAACCAATCTATTTTCACTCATACGTGTTCTCAGTGATGTTCTGCACTACATGTCCCAGCGTGTTCTGTTCTGAGCACAGGCCTGGAGAGGAACGTGAGCTCTCCCCTCCACCCACTTCTTGGTGTCAGAAGGATTTTCGTAGTTCCTTCAAGTGCTGGCTGTGACAGTATCCACCTGGACACCTGCGTTCTGCTGTCAGCTCCCATTCCAGTCGATAGGTTTATTTTTGTCCTCTGTTTGTTATGGTCCAAAATTTAGGTAAAAGCTACTAAAATCCATCTCGTATCCATCTCCAAATCGCTCTCTCTAGCTCTCTGCCAATTTACCCGTCTCATTATCTAACTATCTATCCAATTCTCTACCATTTGTTGCCTTAGTGCCTTAGGCCCAGTTCACATCTGTTTTCAGTATTTCGCTTAGGGAGTCCATTTGGGGTCACCCCGAACAAAACACCGAACGCATTAGAAAGCGGTGAGCAATGAAAGCTCATGGACCCCATAGACTATAATGGGGTCTGTGTGTTTTCCGCACGAGTCATGCGGCGAAGAATGTAGTTCTTTAAGTACTTTTCTCTCCGCATGACTCGTGTGGACACCATGTGGAAAACACACAGACTCCAATATAGTCTATGGGGTCTGTGCGCTTCATTGCTCACCGCTTTGTAATTCATTCGGTATTCCATTCAGGGGATCCCCAAACGGACTCCCCGAATGGTATACTGAACGCAGATGTGAACCAGGCCTTAGTTGCCTTAGTTCCTTGGCTTTCTGGCATAAAAGTGGCATACTTTGTACCGCATGGCCACTTGGTTCATTTTTTGACTCGCTCACCACGTTTGAGAGAAAATGGTGGAGTGGGATGGAGACCAAGGTGCGCCAGGGCAGGGATGCTTTGGCCTGACACTTGGGGTAAGTTATACCTAAAATTTAGACCAGCTCCTGTCACATTGGGCTTCTCAAGACTCTCCAGAGGCCGAAGCCTTGGATGCATCTTATGCCAGAGGAGAAATTGAATAAGACTGGTGTAGGAAATGCTAATCTTAATAAGTTTTCCCATCTTGAACCATATGGAGTATTTTTTCTATGACCCAGTATAGGCATGGACAATGAGCAGTCAAGAACATGCGTAACAACAGAACATACCCTACTTCAATATGGAGATCTTCTTCAGTATGTGTAGAAGAACTGCCCAATATTATGCACTATAAGTAGAAAACATAGCGTTCAGCATTTAGTACATGCAAGCGAACCATCTACACTTGAGTTTTGCCGTTACGTTACCAGCCGAGGAACCTGACTACATGAGATTCAGGAAAGGCAAGTCTTACAAGCCTTAGGCTGCTCTTATTTGATCAACCTGATGCTACTTAAAGCATAAACATATTTCACCTGAAGATGAGATATGTTACTGCCGCTCGCAGAAGCCTGTTACACTCGTTTAACTAAACCATCAGCCACCATTGCCGCTCCGTGTACTGACAGACTGGAAGGGACCTGTCTGCATTGAAGGAATGTAACAATGTAATTAACAGACAAAATGACAAGCTTATATGAGAGAATATGGAAACTGTCTCCTCCAACTAGTCTGTGATAAATCTGTTTTGGCAACAATAACAAAAAAAAGAAAAGATAAAAAGTAAAAATCCTGGCTGCAGATAAGCTTCCTCATAAAGCCTAGACCCATGTATTCACGGTATTCGCCGCACAATCTCTTAGGTAACTGCTAATTTCTAATGTGCACAACCACATAATTAATACTTTCTCAATTAATAAGCTGAACTGGCCAATTTTTGCAAGACCGGATGACAATAGGGCCTCCCAAATCCGACAAAGGAATAATCTAACATTACGTTGCCCGATTCTTTGTTCCCCCGGAGGTAAGATGCTACCAGAGGTGTCTAGCTAAGGCTTACGCTCCTGTCTCTAGTGAAATTATGTCCGAAATGGGCATGCATGTGTATCGAAGAAACAGGAACTTTCTCTAGGTCAGATGAACATTCAGGTCACAGATATTATAGGTGTATGGTCATCTTAATAGACGTACAAGTAAAAGGCACATCATGTGGCTGCCTTAAGGCCTTTGGAGAGACCATGTCCAGTCCCTTCAATGCGTGATGGGGAAAAAACCTGTGCAGGGGTCTTCTGCCCCCCAAAACCTGTATTGTTTATAACCAGTGGGTGCAAAATTGGCCCGCCAGTCACAAAAGGGCTATAGGAGGATACAAACACTAGGCACTATATACACCAAAGCTTGCCACAACACCTATGAGTGATAGTCTACCACAGGTACAGTATAGAATAAGGTGCACTCAACCCATCATATATTTTCAAAACAGCAACCCAAATCATTACCGAATAATATGACATATACATACCTGCAGTTCCAGAGAGCTCCACACTTAAGGTTCGTTCAATAGTCTTGCTCTCAAATGGGGAACCCTTGGGGTCACTGGAAGACAGCGCATATTTATAAAAACAAGCTGAAATGGAGCTATTGTAGCCAAGACGAGAAGACACCCATCCCTTGCCAACAAAGCTTGCCGTAGCTCAATACTTACTTTGGTGACTCGGGTGTCAGAGGAAGTGACAGACTTGTTGTCTTGGCTGCAAATAAGACAGAAAGAATATGTTTAGGCAGTGATGTAGAAATGTTTACAAGGCATTTGCATCATCAAAAATAATTCTTATGGCCCATTTTTGGATTCGTTATTATCCGCTATTTATACAGGGTCAATAGATTCCATTTTGTAGGAATGTAACCAAAATTAACTTACTGTACACGTCAGTGTCAGAAACTAACGTATCTATCAAAGATATAGACACAAGCGAGGAACACTTTTATGGGAAACCAAGTAATGTCGAATGTTTTTGAATCATGGGAAAAAAATCAGAAGACACGAAGAAGATCCACTTGGTATAACTACAAGGTATGGGTACGTGCCCCTCCATCATCTTATAAACAACATATACACACTGCTATAATGTCCATGATTTTGGTGGTAATCCTTGACTGTCTATGGTGTATAAGAGTTTTCAGATAAGGATTGGGTTGTTGGATTTCAACATGTTTGATCCTTTTGTTGTCAGGGGTGATAAGCTGCTTCCAACAGTGTCTGGCAACAGTTTCCCAATTCAGAGAGCTAGTACTAGCCGGAAAGAACTATCTAAGGTGTACGACCAGCCATGAATTAAGAGGAACAGTAGAGGAACGTTAACCCTTAAAGCATCAAGTGTATTATGTTATATTCTGACATGAAAGAGTTGATCAAGTCATCTCTGCATTTAGAACATGTAAGGTACGGTACGATATGAGAATTTTCTTTATCGACAGGCTACCTTGTGGCAGACCATGACTCCTCTTCAGAAATGACCCTCAGAAGAGAGTAAATAACAGGTGGCATCTCTGCCAGATGTCTGTATGTCTGCTTCCCCATTTGTAGACATCATCTGGGTTGACATTACAATGTGTACAGCTGGGTAGAGAAGCAGATTGCTTAGGCTTTTTGCCAATTGAACTGTTAACAGGTGAATATCTAACTTTAGAAGCGGCAGATAACTTCACAAGTAATGAAGTATTAATACTGTTAGTCAATGATAGCTTTAGTAGGTGCTTGTGGAAATAGGTGTTGAGGTGTCAGTCTAGTTGACCCAAATTAAAGTCACGCCTAGATACACACAGCAGAACCGGATATATTTGGGGTAGAAATGTCATCACACTTGTCAGACTAATATACCCCCAAAAAAACATCTAACTCTACTGTAACTAGCAAGAAGATGACTGTCCGTAAAGTGCTGCGGAATATGATGGTGCTATACAGGCAAGCAAAATAAATAAGATAACTACCTAGGGTGAAGTTATCTTAAACAGATGCTAAGTGAACGGAGAAGGCTATTTATTCAATTCCACATTAGAATACGTCATCATTGAGAACCCGACTGATGTGATACAAAAGAGGTATCATAAAAATAGGGCATCAATATCGTACTTCCAAATAAGCATACCTCCAACTTTTCATAAATGAATATTACAGGTGAATATAAGGAACTTTGTCATACATTATTAATTAAATATATTTTCTCCTCCACTAATAGAATCTTTACATAGAAGTCTATGGAGAGGGGATGGGCAGGCAGCCAGAAAATGCAGCTGTTAAGCTCTACTACACCACGTGTGAAAGAGCTCTTTCTATACTGCTGTGTCTTCAAGATTTGGCTTTACCACTTCACCGGATGAGGCAATAAATCAATTAACAGTCTCCTCCTCCTCTCTGTAGACGTCTGTATGTGTGTTACGTATGGAGATGGATTCTATATATATATAGCAGTCTGAGTTAAGATGGAGGAGGAGATAAGTGGAGAAGGAAACATATTTCTTTAATAAGATATATTACAAAGTTTCTTATATTCACCTGACAAGTTGTTTTAGAATTGGAGATACACTTTAAGTTAAAATACTGTAAAATGTGCAACCTGTTTAATTGTATTTACCGTATTTGCGTTAGAGATTGGATTACTTAATACAGTACAAAAGAGTTTGAGGGACAGAACTGAAGCCCTGGACTCGCAAAAGTATCTGAACCCTCAAATAAATATGGGAGAAAGTGACATTTGTGGAAGATCAAGAGCTTGGAGATTGACGACAAAGAGCCGCATTGCTCTGTAGGACATCGGAATGCATTTAGTTCCCCAGGAGAATAAACATCACTGAATATCTTCACAACTCTCACCACAGAGACCAGTGTCGTGACAATGGCCAAATGAATACATGCAAAAAAAAAAAAAAAACCGCCATTTTCACAGAAGAATGACCTGACCACATGACTTCCACTCTTTGCCTGTTTACCTCCTTACATCCGATAAACTAATGAAAGTCGGTGCCAGGACCAAAATGTTTTAACGGATGCTTATTTTGTGAATGCAATAAATTTATTACATTTGGAAGTCAATTTTGAGTGCCAGAAATGTCTTGTCTATCGTTGTATGGCCATGAAAAGCCTTTTCTGAGCACCTCTACATTCAAGCCGAGTGACGGTTAGAGTTGAGCCGATCTTGACTTTTCAGGATCGATTTTGAAATCCGATTTTCGATCATTTTTTATTCGAACCCAATCTCCACCCCAATTCCGATCCCAATGCATGTCAATGGGATTTTTTTTACTAATCGGAGATCAGATTTTAAAAACAATCTTATTCACTATTCACGTCTCCCCCCCTGTACTCGCCCACACTCTCCTAAGCCACAAGCCCTACCTTCTTCCTAGCTCTTTAACACTAACCTGGGAGGCGGGGTCAGCGAGGCGAAGAAGAACGAGAACACCGGGCACCGGACCAGCCATCTCTGCAGGTAAGTAGCTACTAGACATGTTAGCTAGTCTCCCATTAGAATGAATGGACGCAGCCGGTGCGCAGGGGGTTAAGGCTGTGTGCCGGCTGCTTCCATTCATTCCTATGGAACCGCAGCGGAGCCTTCACACTAAGCATATACTCAGTGTGAAGGCTAACATTGTTAGCTTTTCCCACAATGCTTGGCCAGTAGCAAAGCATTGTGGGAAATAATCACCGATCTCGATCCCACCTAAAAAGATCGTGTTCATAATTCCGATAGCAATCGTGAAATTTTCTCGATCGCCGATAGGAATCCGATCTTTCCGAACACAATCGCTCAACCCCAGTGATGGTACATTACTACGTTGCCATTTTCACACCATGAAAGTGGGAGCATCTAAGCCCTCACCATTTTCTCACAGGTCATGAAACATCCCAAGAAGATTAGGTGGATCTCCCCTTTAAGTCGTGGCAAATTCCGCTAGTTTTCACTTGGGTAATATGGTTATTTCCTGATATACATGTAAAGTCACTGCCTGTGTGCACACTACTAAAGAAGACTGATTTTGTCCCTGTATATCCAAGGCACTCATGCCCAGGGAAACAGTCGGAGATATAAGACTATGTGCTTTGAAGCTTCTTAGCCCTAGAATATACAGGTAAGACTAAAGCATAATGAATACAAATGATGGTCCCACACAGACTGCATATGAAATCACATAGCAAGCATCACATAAAACAGGAAACCTGGATTAAGCGGCATCGCCTTCATGACTCCAATAATATTCCAACCGTGCGCTAAGTGCCTAGCTCAGACCCCAAGTCTCTGCGTGGGCCACAAAGGGTTAATCTCTAAAAAATACTTAGCTTTTGTTCCTGCACAAAGATTACAAGTGGCACAAGCTGTTGAATAATAAACTGCCTTATATGGATTCTTTCTTATCTCTTCGCTGCAATAAGGAATATATTATTTGATGCAAATCTCTTATGTCTTATATTGTGATTTTTTTTTTTTTCTTGAGATTCCTGACATTTTCGCACATTTGCCTGAGGATAAAGATTCACGAGATGCTTTACACATTATAGTTTCAAGGTATTGCTTCTTTTTTTTTTAGTTCCCCTGGAAGTGTTACTTTTAGTAGTTTACAGAAAATCAAAAAGCATTATTTAAAGGGGCGGTCCAGGATTTTAAAAACAAAGCAAAATACTGTAAAATAACCTCACAATACTGCCCTTATACTACCAAACAAGACTACCGCCATACAGATATTACTACCGTTAAAGGGGATTTCTGAGACTTAGGGTGAGTTCACATGGAGTAAAGCGCCGCGTGATGTGGCACATATACGCCGCGTGAGATTTTGCGGGCCGTATACGCTCCCATTGATTTCAATGGGAGCCGGGATCGTAGACGCGGAGTTATTTTGCGGCCGTGATTTTTCGGCCGCAAAATAACGCCACGTCTACGATCCTCACTCCCATTGAAATGAATGGGAGCTTTTGCGGAGCGCAATCTGCCGACACGTGTATACGTGCCAGATTGCGCTCCACTTTCCTCCGTGTGAACTCACCCTTAAAGCCCATGATACTGGATTCCTCTTCCTATTCTTAAGAAGTGACATCACATCCATTGGTCACATGATCATGATACAGCTCAGTCCCTCTCCGAAGAAAGGGATGAGACGTAGCATGGCCATGTGGCCAACGTATGATGTCACTTTCTGAGAAGAGGAAGTGGAGCTCAGTAGATCTGGACAATTCCTTTAAATATTGATGTCCTATTTTTATGATAAATCATCAATATTTTATATGTGAGTGCCAGACTCCCACGGATCCACGGATTAGATAATGATAATCTATCCTAAGGATAGTTTTTCAGTACTCAATTCGCAGAAAAACCATTTAAGTTCCATGTATTTCCCACACATAATTGTCATTCAATATAATGTATAAATAATGCCGCCATACAATGCCTTGTTTTTACCACAAGTGTTAAAACAATGCATTTCAGGCACAATTAATATAATAATAATAATAATAATAATAATAATATCATATAATAGTATTTTAGTATACTTTGCATTATCTATGGGATGAGCTTAGACTAGTGATATTTTTGTTTGCAGCAGGTTATACGAGCAAACTAATTACAATGAAATAAAAAGTATAATAAAAACCGCATATTTCCAGTTATGGCTCATATAAAAGTGGATTTTGCTGATAGTTTCTCTTTAAGGAAATCGCTTATTGCTTTGTTTTGCATGTAGGAGTAAAGTGATTTGATTTATAGACAAGCAAGTGTACACCAGAGGAAAAAAATTCTAAAGCCCTTCTGGAATTACCATGTGGAAAATTACCCATTAAGCATGCTATTTAGCAATAAAAATGAAAGGGAGCCACAATGGATATTTCCTGAGTTACATAAGGAATAGTAATGTAGAAAAAGTAAGCCATCAGGCATGAAATAGACAAAACTGCAGACGTTCCATAGAATCGAGTCTCTGGGGCTCGCCCTGCAGCTCTGACTGGGAATTGGTATATGACAGGTACAGGGTAATGGAAGGACGGCAGGAGGCCACAGAGCTGGTTTCATGCCTGAAAAATGT
Organism: Leptodactylus fuscus; assembly: GCF_031893055.1. NCBI lineage: Eukaryota > Metazoa > Chordata > Amphibia > Anura > Leptodactylidae > Leptodactylus > Leptodactylus fuscus. The sequence continues at coordinate 316,742,381 of NC_134265.1, forward strand.
GGAGGCAGACAAGAAAGAGCGCCTAGGAATAAGAGGTGATCACTGGGGGTATAAGACTGGGGGACATGTCTACGACAACAGGCAATAGCTACTGACTCCGAAAAAGATCTTTCTATCCCTCTCTTATCTATCTATCTATCTATCTATCTATCTATCTATCTATCTATCTATCATCTATCTATCTATCTATCATCTATCTATCTATCTATCTATCTATCTATCTTTATATCCCTCTCATATCAATCTGTCTATCTATCTATGCATCCTTCTCCTATCTATCTATCTATCTATCTATCTATCTATCTAACTATGCATCCCTCTGATATCAATCTATCTTTCCTTCTCCTATCTATCTATCTATCTATCTATCTATCTATTTATCTATCTATCTATCTATCTATTCCTCTCATATCTACCTATCTATCTATGCATCCCTCATCTATCTATCTATCTATCTATCTATCTATCTATCTATCTATCTATCTATCATCTATCTCCTATCTATCTATCTATCTATCTATCTATCTCCTATCTATCTATCTATCTATCTATCTATCTATCTATCTCTAGAGCTGTTATTCAGCACTTTCTTTTGCACACTGTAGTGATTTTCACATTAATTTATGATGAGTTATGGCAAAAGGTTGAAAAGCTCTGCTCCATGAATGTTAGAGAATTTACACAGGATTGCAAGTAACCAAGTAAGAGAACCAGTCAACATGAAATGCTAGTCAATCTGTCAGCATCATGTGTTAGAGCAAGAGGAGCTGAGCGGATTGATATATTGTGTTGTGGGGTTAAACAATCAGTAGAACAGTACATCAGTCAATCACTGATTAGGACCGCCTACTGGACTCCTAAACATAGAAGGAGCAGACACCTTATTCAAAAAGTTCCAAGTTCTACTGAATCTTTTGCCACAATGTTATATATCGATCTACTCAACTTCTTCTGCTCTATAACATTATGCTAGCAAATTGGATGATATTCTAATGGTGACAAGTTCCCTATAACGCAAAGAGGTGGACAAGGTAGATCCATGAAGATAAAAACATTGTCCATTCATGGACAACCACTATCCATATGTCCAATGAGGGTATAGAGGGTCATAAAGGGGACTCCACAATATGTGAGAGAGCAAAGAACCACTGCAAAGGGAAGATTCGGGGAAACATGTATTACATTCATTGTTAAAAGAATCCTATTTTGATCATAAAACCTTCTGTAAAATGCAAAGGAATGAAACATCGTCTTCATATTTCCAAGACTAAGAAGAAAACCCAGGACAACCCCGTCATACGATCCAGCAACACTTGCAGCATGCAAACCCATCTAAATGAGTAAAGACGACATTAATTTTAGCAAGTAGTGCGGCACATCTACGAGTCCCCAATCTACCTTGAAAATGTGGCTGAGGATGCAAGCAGGGCTTCTTTTTGGTGCATTTGTCAAGTCTGTTGTTCGTCCTGCTCTCTGTTGATTTGGTCTGAGGAGAGTCATCATTTGCAGTCAGGTACTTAAGGAGCTCGGAGCAGGGGCGCCTTTGTGGCTTCTGCGGTTGACAAATGTTTCTGGGTTTATTACTCCAATAGTTCTCGCTCTTCATGGGTAAAAAAAAAGGGAAAATAAAATTAGTGAGCTGCGTCCTTCGTGAAAAAAAAATTACAAGTGGTCATGGCTGGTCTTTTATTAATTTTGTGAAGTGTTCACAATAAGTGCAGGCGCTCTATGTTCTGTGAATAATTGTTTGCAGAACAAGACAGGAAAATTGTATTTAAGATTCCCCAAAGCCACTTATGCAAAGTTTTATTTCATATTCTCCAATGTCTTGGCTTTATCCTCGGGAACATCCAGACAACTTGTTTTTATAGTCATCGTGTAATAAAGGATAGGATTAAAAACACTTAAGGTTTATTTGTAACCAGATGCTACAGCCCAGATCTCCTAAGTGTCCTTAAAATGTCCTGTATTTGGCTAATATGGCCGGTACGGAAAAATTATTCAATGTTTTTTGATGTAATGCTGCAAATAAAGTGTCTATTGTGCCCCGTATCTAATCTGAATCTTGTCATTAATCTGTTGCGATTAATATTTCTACATTAGAAGATGGTGCAAATATTTCAATGCCTCCTACACATTAGTCTGCAAGGGGTTAAAAGGGTGTTCCCATCCTAGACCTTTACAACATATCCACAAGATAAGCCATTAATGTTTGATAGATGTAAGTCCAGAGGTGTAACTTGAAGCTCCTTGGTCCAAATCCAAAATATGTAACCGGGCCCCTTCTTACCACGTGCTGTCAATAATATTTTTGTCTTTTTATGTTGTAGAGAGGCCTTTGGCCTCCTGAGGCTCCATGGTTTGGTGGCGTTTGCTACCTATGCACCCTTTAGATCTATGTCCCTGCTTGAGTCCTACCTCTGCACCCTTTACGGCTATGTCCTTGCTTGGGTCCTACCTCTGCACCCCTTAGGGCTATATCCCTGCTTGGGTCCTACCTCTGCACCCGTTAGAGCTATATCCCTGCTTGGGTCCTACCTCTGCACCCCTTAGGGCTATGACCCTGCTTGGGTCCTATCTCTGCACCCCTTAGGGCTATGTCCCTGCTTAGGTCCTATCTCTGCACCCCTTAGGACTATGTCCCTGCTTAGGTCCTATCTCTGCACCCCTTATAGCCATATCCCTGCTTGGGTCCTATCTCTGCACCTCTTAGAGCTATGTCCCTGCTTGGGTCCTACCTCTGGGACCTGAAGCCATCTGCAAAATGGGTGTTCCCAGATCCCTCTCCTATCTGGTAGAGAAGTGGCTATGAATTTCTGCAGCTCTCTGCATTTACTTCTACAGACTCACACACCCATTCACTTAAAAAATTTGACATACTTTACAGTCGTGCGTTTTAATGGATAGATGGACCCAACAGGTATCTAAGCTGTTCAGAGGGGTTGGGTAAAAAGGGCCAATGAAATTTATCTGTTTTTTTAATGGTCCATCAAAGACAGATTCAAAATGGCTGTTAAAAATGGACAAACGGACACAGAACGGATTCTATAAGGAACGATTTGTCCATTTGTCATGCATGAGAAGTGGACACAGACGTGTGAATATAGTCTAACCATTCTAATGAATGACCAGCCATGTTATACTGTGTATGGAGTGGCCACATTTAGTCCGGAGTGAAACTGATATGACACAACTACTGTAGATAACATAGTATACAATTAAAGGAACACTAAACACACAAAAATACACAAAGCATGAAATATTATTACGGCAGAATAATTTGCGTAGAAAAACCCTTTAATTATATGTAATATACAACAAAAAAAAAACAGGATCAAGTGCCGAGACATACTGATCACCGATGAAAGAAATCTCCCACATGACACTGAGATTATTAATCTCCTGGAATTACTCTATGGAGAAGATAAGGCCAAGGAGGACAAGTTTTACTCCTCCACCTGAGCTACCAAAGCATCTAGATCTGACAGCCTTCCGCAAACGGGGACAGCCATATTTACTGTGTACGGTAGCTGAGGAGCTTGTAGAATATCACATAGTCAGTTTGTACAGATAGAGGAGCAGGAATTTGTCATTCTCTCCTTAGCTTTTATGACTATGCCAGGATAGCCCGAGGTCAAGAACGCCACTGTATTTCTTAACCAATCACAGACTCTTTATTCTAACCTCAGATAACCCCTTCAAGATTCCTTCCAGACAGCGCCAAATGACAAACACGGCTCTGCTATACCTGTGACTAAGCAAGAGACTGACAGCATAGAATACTGTCTAATTCCGGTTTGTCTTCCGCTACTTATTATTCCATTTATTTTTAGATGGATGAAAAGGAAGAAATTTGTACCTTGACAGGCGCGGGGCTTGTCCTGATCCTCTGATTAGGGCTTGCATGGTTGTGCGTACTGAGTCCAATGCATTCATTATAAATCAGCTGAGTGTTAGCTGGAGCCAGTAAGAGCTTTTTAAGCTAGAAAGACAAGACAAGAAGGAGCGCGGTTACAAGACAATGAGGAATGACAATCAGGTTCAGAAATATTAGTTCACATTAGTCGCGAGGAGTAAACATTGACTTGTAAAAAGAAATATGCAACCAACACAGTTAGGGGAAAAATTGTTATGTAAAATTACTTAGAAAGCTAAAAAAAATAGAAAAAAAAAAGGAAAAAATAGAAAAGAACAGCAAACCTGTGAAGCTTTGCTTATATAATGGGGGCACCTGACCATTTATTTGTACACACAGCATGCGGGGAAATATGGATTCATTAATGGGACTATACTATAGTATACATAGCATACAATATACTGTATATAGTATATAATGTATGTATTTCATGCACACAGCCTTTCTTAGAGGTTTAATAGGGCACCCACAGCATATATATTACTGTACCTTAATGTACTGTAGGCACGTAGAGGATTTTCACTATACAGGAGCACATTGACTATATTATTTAGGCTGTATTCACACCAACGTGAAATATGGCTACGTGACGGACATTTTTGTAAAGACCATTGTACAGTCCTTTTTAATACACACTGGTCTGTATTTATGGACTCGACTGAAAGTATCCAAAAATGCTCCTTAACTTGGCGCGTTTTTTGTGCACTGTGGAGCCTCTCTGCCTCTGCACCCCATTCACCACTTTTTTACACAGTGGACGGAGCAGGGCAGGAGTCTACAGTATTTGGGACGGAGTGGGGATGTACCCGTCCACCAGATTTACTATAACTCACACCAGAAAACTGCCATGAGTTATGCCACAGTCCCTAACTGGCACAGATCTGAGACAGTCCCTGACTAGCATAGATCTGCCACAGTTCCTGACTGGTGTAGATCTGCGACCAGGCGCTAGATCTAGTGAGTCGTGAACCTAGATCGCCAGTCTTAATAATTCCCCCCCCCCTGATTTCAATGGGGTTATCCACACGTTAAAATAGTCCATCGAAAAATAGGACATGTCCTATTTTTGGCTGGTTTCACAGATTCGTCAATAGACTCAAGTCTATGAGACATTGAGGAAAACGTGTGCCACATAGATGCTAGGTAGACCGATACGTCACATTCATCCATAAAACTACACTTTATATATTGAATGGAATTGCACCTTTAGCAAAATTATAGAATTCGTTTTTTAGTAATGTTTCTAGGACATGAGTGGAGTTGTCTCCCTTGGGACCCCCTGCTGAGATCTACTTCATTATAGTCAATGGTGAAGGTCCCAGAGGAGGGAAATCCACTATTGTCCTAGAAAGGAGGAGAAAAATATTCCAATGTTTTCATAGTCTGAATCTCTTTTATAGTAACATTATTCTGTGTTGTAGATAAATCAAGAATCTTGTTTATTGAATTAAATTGACTTGGATATATAAGATCTCTAAGGCTAAGGTTGCAGATGACCGTGGTCGTGTTCAGTGTGCTATCCGTGTATTTCACAGATAGCAAAGTGACCTGTTAATTTCAATGGGCCCGTACACATGACCATGAATTTTACTGTCTTGTGTGATGGCTGACAGTCCGGGCCGTAAAATATCGAACAGGTCCTACTCCAGTCTTATTTTGCGGCCCTTGCTTCCATGGCTGCTATTCATTTAATGAAAGGAGCAACGGAAGCACAGCTTGTGCACGTGTGGCACACAGGGGACAAATACCACCATTCACCCAACAGAAGCCAAAAGAGTCTTGGACTCTTTCAGATTGGTATATGTCAGTATATCTATTTTCTAAGAGGGCTAGACAACCTTTCTCCAAGCAGCCACATAGTCTGTCTCTGTGGTCTGATCATGTTATGGCCTTGAACATTGCTATTCTTGCATCCTATCTACTTTGTCTAAGGTTAAGTGGCCACTCTTTGAAGTCTCTTGAACTTCAATATGACCAAGGGAACGTCAATAAAAGCAATGCTCAGCCAGTTGGAATTAGCATACATGCATATTGTGGGAAAGGGGTCAAGAGCCCTGGGTGATGTTCCTTCTGTTATGTTTTACATTACAGCTCTGCTTGCTTAGATTGGCTTCTGTATATCAGCCCAACCCCACCATGACATCATCAGGAAGAAAGTGCATAGAGAACCAATGTCCATTTCTCACTGATGGAAGGATTGTAAACTAAGCAGGCTTGGTAAAGAAGGATCTTGGTTCTTTGCTTCAATACAAGTATTTACGTAGCCAAACCAAGATTCCAAGGGTCTGTACATTATATACCTGAGTAGAAGTGAAGAGTGAAATCTGCCACTAATCTCATTTACTAACACCTTCCGTTCACACTGCTTTGAATTATCTTCTTTGGCCAAGAAAAGACAATGGCTTCCATTAACGTGACTGAAATAATTTGAGGCTACACGCAAGTATGAGTAATCTGGCTTACACTGGTCAATAACGGCAGGAGAAGAGCACTCTTGCCTTGGAAGTGGTAAAATGGATGATATTGATTATGGGTCCCAGATAACATTACAAATCAATGTCACAAGTTAAAAATAAACGTCCCCATATAAAAGGCATCCATGCACTTCCCAACTCAATGGCCACGCCACTATTTCAGCATTATTTCACGTGCAATGTCATTACAGCTACGTCATTCTTTTTTTTAGACCTAAAATTAAAGTCCAAACCTTATTTCGACTACATCATACCCATGCAGCGGGTAGCCAGAAGCACATCCAATTCCTGTTAAACAGTAGGAAGGGTTCTTACTAGTGACGGCTCTTCTGCCTCCTGTGTTGGAGGGGTGCCGTCAGGCATAGATGAAAGGCTGGGATCATGTTCACTGGTCACATCTCCATCTGTCAGTGCATCAAATGAAGGCAATCCATCCTCATCCACAGGGAGACTGTCCAGTGTCTCAGTAAGAACTGCTAGCAGGTTTTCTTCATTCTCCTCTTCTATCTTCTGCAAGAGCAATAATTGAAAGTGTCAATAATATAATAAAGTGCCATCATTTCACCAGTAGTCAACCTACACCAAGTACATACAGTCAATGTCACTGGTTTATAATTAGATGTCACCGGCTTATCATTAGCTGTTGTTAACTGGAGCCTTTACGGCCTTGATGCAGGATTTACTATGGGGCTCCTGAAGTATGGTGTCACAGTGAAGCACATTATACATTAGCCAATATGACGACTAAACCTCTTTTTGGTGCAATGATCTTCCTCCAGTGTCAGAGGTCAATGGAAAAATAGATTGGAGAGGTTGGATTTCCTGTCCAATTCCATGGTTTCCCCTGAGATAAGTATCTGGTAGACGCTTATCTACCCTTACCCCATGAAAGCAAATTAAGGAAACATCTTACGGCCAACCATTAGGTCTATAGACGGCTTAAGGCATTACTGTGTGCACAACAATTTCTTTATCTACAGTTTCAACCATATAATCCATATTGTAATGTAGGACACCATAATGGTGGATTGGTCAATAGGATGTAGTGTAATTTGAGCACAGTTCCTTCTTGAACATCCTTCCACTAAGGTGTCTTGAAATGTAATAACCTTTTAACTTCTAACATTACAGATCACTACGTATACGTGATAAGTGTTGTAGTGCAATTTTCATTTTTGCCATGAAGGGCCTGGAAGATGTGAAGGATGAGAAAGATCTGGAAGACAAATGACTTTTAGTTATGAATAAATAGATCAATCGTGTAGCCCTCAGCAGGAACAGTTCAAGGAGCCAAATAGCCAATGGCCCTAGACGTTTCTGAGTTGTCCTTTGCTAATATCAAGATAGTGCTTATGCTGGGGCACTACAAAAAATCTAACTGCTTTGTATAGTAGTCTAAAGTCTACAGTATTTGCCCATTATTAATATAATCTTGATGACTCAACAATAAACTTCTGAAAGTGGACCAGTAAGGTTGAACTTGTCCACCATAGTACACTCAATAGGGCTCATGCGGATCTCAACGATCCAGAAGAGGACAACCCATTTAAAGTCAAACACTTGCATATTTCTTAAGGTGGCCTTAAACATTAGCTTAATTTCAGCTAAATATGATGATTTTGGTGGGATTATTTCACCATATAATGTACAGAGGTAACTCCCTCAATGGCAGATGGGTAAAGAAAGGATCAGGCATGCTGAATTTCAACATGCCCAATTGTTTTGCCAGTGGTTTAGTCGCTCTCTCAATAATATAAGAACACAGGCATGACTTACTTATAACTGATATGTAGGGAGATATCTAATACATAAACATGTATAGAAAGCCCATAAGTACTTAATAATTTTCAATATGGTCCAATTTTAGGCCACATTATCTCAAAACCCTTATGTTGGCCAACCATCTAATGTTTGACTCTCCCTATAAGACTAGTAAGTAAGACTACACTGTTGGAGTTTTACATGCTGATCCATACTAATCTGTATGGCCACCCTACTAGAAGTCAACCCATTGTCAAATCTGACCTCGCTTCTTTGAAATGACAAAAAATGTTAACAAGCCAGCACAATCATTATGGCACAGAAAAAAGCATCATGCCAGATATCCTTAGACCATTTATCTTCTATTTGCTATATGTTGGCCCATTCATATATAGCTCGAGGTATACCGATAACCTGGCCTGATAACTATAAATGAGGGCCAAACATAAGAGCATTATCTACGTATTAAGGTGTGAGAGAGGCAAGGGCAAGAACTCATTTGCAAACATGGCTGGCTTTCAAATGCCCTTGCCAAGATACCATGGTCCACCTCTATTATATTAGTTATCTGCTTCACGAGATAAAGCCCCTATAGATTACCATGTAAGCAAATAATCATGCGCTCGTTTTTGTAGTCAGCACAATTTTTTTTACACAATGGCACCGCTCAACAATACGCCACCCGAATGATATAGATAGGGCTGCGCACGACACAAGATGACGGCAATTGTTAAATCTCATCGCTGGGATCTAGAACTTCACCAGCAGTAAATATCTTTAAAAGAAAGATTGTATAGAAGCCGAAATAAATGGCTACAACTTTCCAGAACAGAACAAATCAGTAAGCAATTTATTAAGCTGTGAGAGGGGCTTTGCAGTGCAGTCAAACAGATGCCCTATATTACTATGGCATGGTGCCATCTCTCCAGCTGTGGCACAATCTTGCAATGAGTGGCTGTTTACTGAGTGAATGTGTGACACTAAAAGTCTAAGCTGTCACCTAACAGCGTACTCTCTCTGCATTTGTCACGAGAGACAAAGCAGTGCCTGTACATTAGTCACATACAATAGGTCTACCGGTAAACCACGGCCCATTATATTTATCCTAAGCTCGTGAAAGCCTGGCAGCACCCGGCAAATATTTACAGACGAATCTACCAAAACTGGCACAATATCAAAGACAATATCTATTATAATATCACAACTGAAGCCTCCACACTCCATTTAAGCATTCTGCCTAGAGACAATGAATGTACAAAGTGGGTGATTAGTTACCGCCGTCGTAGATAGAATGGCACCCGGCTCCGGCTGACACATTCCGTGGGCACAGGTCTTCTTCGGAGCAGTCTCAATTAGTTTTATACAACTTTCAGCAATCAAACGCCCAGGAGAAAGCTACGCATGTAACAAAGATGACTCCGCTAAACAATTAACGTCACATTATATTATCGCCTGTGTCCCAATTTACACAGCAAATAAATCAACGTCACAATAAATAAAGCGCACTCGCCGACTAACACATGTCTGTTTAGAAAGTGACATGGCAGAGCAGCCCATTACTTACTAAAATGACTCTGCAAGGTAACCTTTATATTTTTGACGAAGCCATTATTTCTAATTATCGTAAATTGCTATTTATATAGAAACAAATTTATTAACTGCGGAGGGATGGATGGAGTTCAAGAGCGGGAAATCGATCAAAAGGTGGGAAGTACGCAGACTGCCAACCAATAGTTCTGCGGGATAACAAGAAAGAAGATTCTGCAGCTATAGCTGCTTAAAGTGCCCCTACATTGTGGGGGTGCAATACTTATGGGTCAGTACTCAAGAGGAAGACTAGTCAATGGTCATGTCATCATTTAAAATCCATCTATTGAATTGGAGAAAACTGGGATCAATGGTAAATATTGTAGTACAAGCAACCCATACACATGTTGCCAATATTAGAGGGCCACCTACTGTATTTGGGGTCCTGGTGACTCTCCCTTGAAAGCAGATGTCAAAGCGATAAGGATTTGACAATTGGATGTCAGCACAGGAAATATTTTTTTAATGGGGCGATAAGCCACTGTAAGACATCACCATCTTCATTCTGTCATTCAGTACACATGCATTATTTGGCCAACAGCATTGCTTGACCAATATCTCGTGTATGGCCAGCTCTATCCTGGACGTAACACACCACACCTAAAATTCTGGAACTTTTTAATACTTTGTACTTCATTTTTATGTACTGACCAGGAGCAAGTAGCCATCCACAGAAGAGTGTTCGGCTACACTAATATCTATAGCCATGTCGCAAAGGTTGTTGAAGAGTCAGACAGCTGATGTTGGGGAACAAAAAAGATGAGTTGTCACGCTCAATTTTTTGTTCACCAGGAAGATACGCTGCCAATAGAGGTGTCTTACAATGACTCTCCTCTCAAAACACATTGATACTCCATCAAACCAAGGATGTTTGTATATGAAGGAGTAAGAGAAATGCCTGTTGGCCAAACAAGGGTTTGGTGAACAGTTAATGTAAGTATACAGCCACCTTTAGACTAACACCACAATGAGCTGTTCCTTACGGATGATATTGATTGATACAATACTGCCGGATGGCTGGTGAAACTCCTGGTGTATGTGAGCCATCGGTCGGGTGCGAGCACTCGTCGGTCTCTATCTCTCAGTTTCGGGGTCTGCTGACTCGGGGCACATTCCGACAATCACCGTTCACCTTCCACTTCGTAATCACATAGGCCACTGTCGATTTTGGGTAATTCAGTTTGCTTGCTATGTCCCTTAAGGATCAACCATTTCTGTGGTACCCCACAATTACCCCTTTCTCGAAATCGGATGGCTCTGCACTTCGTGGCATCTTGCATGTGACTAATGCCAATGCTGTTTCCTATTTAACAGCGGAAGTCATGATGTAGATCCCGACCGCAGATATCTTCATTTGCATGGATGTCTAAATACATATTGGTAGACAGTGTATGTTAAAATTTGGCAGCATTTCTATGTGCATGTGTGTGTGTTTATGTATATGTGCTTTTATATGTATGTGTGTGTGCATTTATATGTATGTGTGTGTATTTATGTATATGTGCATTTATATGTATATGTGTGTAGCAGAAGAGTAAATCAAGTCTCATGTATTGGCATACTTGATCGAAGTCACTTACATATTCTGACCTGTACCGGGCTCACTGAGGACTAGCTTGAAAGTCATTGCTGTGAAGAATTAGGCAATTGGAATTGCCTTTCAAGGTTGTTAAGTCGCTGATAAAACAGCTGTGAGCGTATGAATGCTTTCCATGCACAAACCTATCACGTCCAAGCAGTTTTTGCACCAATTTTTACGAATATGCTACAAGCAGCAAGAGCATTGGAAATATTGATGAATTTCAACTCTTGCAAAGCGAAACATGGAATAACATGCTCAGTAAATTTCAGATTTCTGCCAGTTATTGTCTGTATTCATTTTTGCAGCAAATATGCCTGGCAGACTTGGGTTGTTTTCTTGGGCATTATAATGATATGGATCCATATAAGCTTTAATAACCTAATAGTACGATTGCACTCAAGTGTAACGTTCTAGGGTGATTTCCTTTACAATAAATACAATTACAACTGTGTTTAGGGAACATTTTGTCCTTTATGAGCAGTGTCTGCAATTCTCATGTTAGTGGATGTAAAGGATGAAATTCAACTCAAGATGTGAAAAAACTATATGGACATCATGGGGGGAAGCTGGTCTTGCGGACTTGGTGCAACCATGCATTATACTGATGGCCATTCAATCCTGGCCATGCAATTTAGAGGACCAGTCATGTCATAGATGATATGTAGAAGTCATTTATTGAGAACATCTAAAATAATGCTAGCATCAAAGTAAGGAGACCCATCATAAGTGCGTTTTGAAGTTCCTTAATAAGACCTCGGTTTTCATACTTTAGAAATTTTAGAATTTTGTGCCAAAATTGTGGAATTTTGCGGCAACAAATTTTAGAACTCATGACACCTTTTCTAGGCACTTTTGAAAAGTGTCTAGTATGGTAAAAATATATATATATATATATATATATATATTCTAAAAACTTCATGTGTGTTAGTTTGTTTTGGTACAATTTTCACTAGAATTCTGCAATATGTATCTTAAGATATTGGCCCCATGTGTTCTGACCAAAGTAGGTTCTGAGGGACCGTGATGTTGGGATTCAAAGAAAAAATCCCTGTGCTATGCACTGTCACATGAGACCCTACAGTAGGAATATCATGAGTTTTTCCCAGAATATTCCTTAAATTTTTACTTAAAATAAAATAACCTGAAATTTCTGAGTTGTCGCTATAATGTAAAGTGTCCCAACCTAAAGCGTTTTCCATAGAGATGAGCGAACACTGTTCGGATCAGCCGTTCCGAACAGCACGCTACCATAGAAATGAATGGAAGCACCTGGCACGGCGACCGGCCGCCGGCAAAGTGTACATGCCAGGTGCTTCCATTCATTTCTATGGGAGCGTGCTGTTCGGAACGGCTGATCCGAACAGTGTTCGCTCATCTCTAGTTTTCCATTTATCCATTGGATAAGCAATAAATTCCAGACTGGTGAAGATCTAACCACAGATACCCCTACTAATAATCAGAACCCTGGTTTCATGGTTCTTCTACCCACAAGACTGCAGCTGAAGGGAGTATGATAGAAGCAAGTTCCGTTTCGTTCCAAGTCTACGACACTGATGGAAAGAGCCAAGAATTGTGCCTACCAAATACTCATCAATCTCATCTCAACAATCCCATTACTAAGTGCCAAATAGGATGTAGATTGTCTAGGGAAAAATCTAAAGTCGAACTATATGAAACCTTACAAGAAGCCCCTGTCCAATAACTACATAAATATTCTAAATAGCACAATGACAACAAGAAACAAATAATATCATTTTAGCAGCACATTTTTTTTCCTGACAGTCTTTTTCTTAGTATTTTCCTTGGCAGAGAATCAGATATATGAAAAAAAATTGTGTATACATTTTTGGCTGCATGGCAGGATAATATATGAAGAAAAATGAGTGATGTGCAGGGTTACGCGTGAACATTTGTTTTAGGGAATATAGAATTGAATGAGATATATTGCTTTCTTTCTAAATAATAGATTAGGAAGCAGTTTCGCTCGCATCCTTTCATCAGAAGGTAGAAAAAAAAAACATCCGCTATAGCGTTTCATGGGCATTCAATAGCTTTATGGTGTCAAGAATTTGCATCCACTTATACTGCTACAGGCCTCACTTCTTCATACAAGTCTTGGAGATGAATGAATGATGAAATATGGCGCCTATAAAGTCGTTCCTTGGGGACAATGCCATAAAAATAGAGTCAGAAAGTGCCGGAATGAAATATTGGAGATGTCAGCTGAAGATATTGACATCGAGATGAATACCCAGAGCTTTGAGTTTAGGTCTCAGGTACTCCCTGGTAAACAGATGGTACATCACGGCGGTGGATGTTATGGCTGTGTCGGCAGTACTGGGGTATGTGACATGTCGTATTTATGGGTCAGGTCATAAAAAAAGGCCAAAGTATAAAGTGTAATAGGATTAGTCAATCAGTATTATAACACATAGTAGGTATTTTTAGCACAACATTTTTTTTCAGTAGCCTTAAAACGGGACCTTAAACTACCTCCAGTAACTCCAACTCCTTCAGTAGGCGCTGCTCCTCTGAATCTGACGTAGTTGGAATTTTTCCCTAGCCCCAATACCAATCATTTTGGTTAGCTTCAGCATCCAATATGTTAATTACGCTCTCTATTGTCAGGTAGACAATCCTGGGCTGGAGTAAATGGGCAAGGACCGCCCACCTGACACCACAGTTACTAATAAGTATATAGGATGCTCAAACTAACTGCCCTGGAATCCACAGAATAATCCAAGAGTTGGACTTTAAAGGAATAGTGAGAGGTCCCATTTAAGGGTCTATCCATACGGCCATGTTCACCTTAAGAAAATAGTCCACGGGGAGTGGACAATAGGCCTTAAGGTGGAGTTTCCATGGGCCAATATACACGAGAAGAGCATGGGCAAAATCTACCAATGCAGAGCCAGTCCTATCCCTATAAGAAATGTCAGCATCACACAGGAAAGTCCAATTGCTACGGTAATATTGTAATAAAGCATCTCATCGGATATCACTATCATATTCCAACGACTAATAGAATCCAGAGGTTTTTAACACATCCCATTCTCAACTGTAAGTTACTATGCTGCCCTTTCACACCCCCAATTAATCGGAACTACCCCTATAAGGTTAGCCATGCACTCAATTTGCCCCCAACCTGCTTGGGGAATATCGGGATTTTAAAGTTATTTTTACCCCCAGTGAATGTAAGATAGTCTAATGTATTGAAGTATCTACGACCAAGAGTTAGTTCTGAATGGCAACATTATCTTCTTAACAAGTGCTTTTTTTTATAAATATGGCTTCCCCTTAAAGTCATGTATACCTCTTTTTGGACTTTAAGCATGTACAATGAACCCAACTCAACTGATAATACTATGTATGGTTATCGATCGCTTGACGGTTCCATTCTTGTCTAAAACTACAAGTTCACTTTATGATGGACACTTCAATAAAGAGCTTAATTGAACATCTTCTAGGGCACATACAAGAGAGCACAAAGCCGTAAAACTGGACTTTCATCTCCATGAGTCACAAAGAAGTCAAATCTCGAGAGGAATATTCCGCCCCTTGACCATGAGCGCTATTCACATTTCTGAAGTCAATTAACGATTAGATTTTATTTGTGTAAACTTCATATCTTTCATGTCCTTGACACCCGCTTTGATTCTGAAGAAAAAAAAAAATCTAGGAACGAGCTATCACCGAGCTGACTGCATTAACAAGGCGACGATAAGATACTGTTTTTCTGGAGTCGGAGCCTTGGTTGTAGGCCCAATATGAAAAATTTATGGTAATTGAAACCAGTGAATCTTTAGAAATGCAGTCAATTTAAGTCAGTAGCAAAAGGTCACTCTTTTCAATTTCTACTTGATGCTGAGAACAATATTGAGAGAACACCTGAAAGCAAATGATCTTATCAGTCTTTAGACCTTAACATTTACTGACTGAGTAAAGTAATTTGCTGATTAGTAAATAAATGCATTACCTGTAGCCGAGAAGATTTGTACTAGGCCGAGATCACTAGGGGGAGGATGTCCTGCTTACAAGAACTTGACTTTGTGCAACTATTAATGAATCTATATAATATATACAATATTGTAGTAAAGTTTTCGGCAGGTGCCGAAAAGATGTTGCCAATAGAGATGAGCGAACACTGTTCGGATCAGCCGATCTGAACAGCACGCACCCATAGAAATGAATGGAAGCACCTGTGACACCGGCCGGCCGCCGGCAAAGTCAGCGTCACAGGTGCTTCCATTCATTTCTATGGGTGCGTGCTGTTCGGATCGGCTGATCCGAACAGTGTTCGCTCATCTACTAAGAAGGTTTTCAAAACTAGAATCAACTAACAAAATGAATCAAGGAAGAAAAGAGAAATCTAAATCGCTACAATAATTGGTGTGACCTTTGCCCTTTGGAGGAGACCTGGACGTGATAATATGGACCCCACAGAGCCCTGATCTCACATCATCCAATCTGTCTGGGATTACATGAAGAGGCAGATGGATTGGAGCAAGCCTACATCTAAGAGGTCCTTTAAAAACTGTCTGCAAGTGTACTTAGAAGAACAGATGGAAGGCAAAGGGTGGTCGCTCAAAATACGGATGGGATTTAGATTTCTCTTTTCATCATTCACTTCATGTTAATTGGCAAAATAACTATTAACTTTTGCATTGTATAAGTACACTCACCGGCCACTTTATTAGGTACACCTGTCCAACTGCTCATTAACACTTAATTTCTAATCAGCCAATCACATGGCGGCAACTCAGTGCATTTAGGCATGTAGACATGGTCAAGACAATCTCCTGCAGTTCAAACCGAGCATCAGTATGGGGAAGAAAGGTGATTTGAGTGCCTTTGAACGTGGCATGGTTGTTGGTGCCAGAAGGGCTGGTCTGAGTATTTCAGAAACTGCTGATCTACTGGGATTTTCACGCACAACCATCTCTAGGGTTTACAGAGAATGGTCCGAAAAAGAAAAAACATCCAGTGAGCGGCAGTTCTGTGGGCGGAAATGCGTTGTTGATGCCAGAGGTCAGAGGAGAATGGCCAGACTGGTTCGAGCTGATAGAAAGGCAACAGTGACTCAAATAGCCACCCGTTACAACCAAGGTAGCCAGAAGAGCATCTCTGAACGCACAGTACGTCGAACTTTGAGACAGATGGGCTACAGCAGCAGAAGACCACACCGGGTGCCACTCCTTTCAGCTAAGAACAGGAATCTGAGGCTACAATTTGCACAAGCTCATCGAAATTGGACAATTGAAGATTGGAAAAACGTTGCCTGGTCTGATGAGTCTCGATTTCTGCTGCGACATTCGGATGGTAGGGTCAGAATTTGGCGTCAACAACATGAAAGCATGGATCCATCCTGCCTTGTATCAACGGTTCAGGCTGGTGGTGGTGGTGTCATGGTGTGGGGAATATTTTCTTGGCACTCTTTGGGCCCCTTGGTACCAATTGAGCATCGTTGCAACGCCAAAGCCTACCTGAGTATTGTTGCTGACCATGTCCATCCCTTTATGACCACAATGTAGCCAACATCTGATGGCTACTTTCAGCAGGATAATGCAATGCCATGTCATAAATCTGGAATCATCTCAGACTGGTTTCTTGAACATGACAATGAGTTCACTGTACTCCAATGGCCTCCACAGTCACCAGATCTCAATCCAATAGAGCATCTTTGGGATGTGGTGGAAAGGGAGATTCGCATCATGGATGTGCAGCCGACAAATCTGCGGCAACTGTGTGATGCCATCATGTCAATATGGACCAAAATCTCTGAGGAATGCTTCCAGCACCTTGTTGAATCTATGCCATGAAGAATTGAGGCAGTTCTGAAGGCAAAAGGGGGTCCAACCCGTTACTAGCATGGTGTACCTAATAAAGTGGCCGGTGAGTGTATTTTCAGCCTATGTTAAAGAAATTGGATATTAATGGCCTATCTTTATCAGATAGATGGGGGTCCGACATCTGTCAGTCCCTCTGATCAGCTTTTCTCCATATACTGTGTCGTGGCAGTGACGGGTGTCCACTAATCTGGCACTGATGGTCCATGCCCCATGCTAAGAAGGCCACCAATGTCCAGTCTTGGATAATCCATTTAAGCTGGCCATACACCTTCAATATCTGCTGACTCAAAGCTTGATCGGAACAATTCTTCTTGACTCTCCATACACATACATGCTTGGCTAGAAGGAGGAAGACAACTCTGTTCTCTGTGTAATGGTCCGATCTGGTCCCATTCAGTTCAATAGCAAAGTTGTAGGCCTCCATTCCAGCACTATACAGAGAACTGTCTGTCTCCTGATCCATTCTCTGTATATCAACAGCTGATCGATGGAGCTGCTGCTGTCTGTTATTGATGAACTATCCTAACGATAAGCCTTTTAGCCTGGATAAGACTTTAGGAGTAGAGATGAGCGAACACTGTTTGGATCAGCCATTCCGAACAGCACGCTCCCATAGAAATGAATGGAAGCACCTGGCAGGAACGGCTGATCCGAACAGTGTTCGCTCATCTCTATTTAGGAGTACCTATAATAGGTAAGTGGGTGGTATATCACTGGTCAAGCAAGCAGAATAACCATTCAGGGCTCATGGAAAGTCGGGTTAAAATTCCAGTTGGAGCTGTAAAGGCGGCCACAATGGTTACTAACATTAAAAAGTGGAAAATCCTAATAGAATTTCTTGCCAGACGAGAACAACCCGACATGTTATATTTACAAGTGATTTTAGCGGGAAAGGCTCTTTGCAGTTTTATACATGGCCAGGGTGGAATTCAGCTTTGCGCTAAGCAAAATGTTAGACTTAGCGGAATGAGTTTATAGAGCATAATATTTCAATTTATAAGCCTTGGAGTGACCTTCAGGCATGAATTTACATGGAGGAATTTATTGTCACATACTTACAACCAGTTTTGTAGTGTTATAAAGTTTACCCAACCTCCCAAACCTGATCTGTGACATTGTGCAGAGGAAAGTGCAACTCCCTGACTGCAGGATGGGAAATATGGAATAAAGCCATTAGTGAGCCAACCACGAGGGATCTGGCAATGATAGATCTATAGGTACTAAGACATAGGGCAGTTGTAAGCAGTATGTGCTGTGATAATGATGCTGTACTCACTGTACTCACTACAAAGCCTGGGGTTGGGTGCAACACTTTAACATCCCAGTTAGTCCAGGTTTGGTCAATCCAAAGTTACATATAAATGTATGTTAGCTACAGAAGTCTATGGAGTCATTCACACAGAAAAGTATACTATCAGACACTGTACTTCAGCGCATGGAGGTTGTACAATCAGTTGCGGCTATAACATTGCCACATTTTCCAAGACCCTATAAGCACATGGTCATGCGGATATAGCCTTAGGCCTTATTCACATAACAGTGCTGTATTGGGCCATTCGAGTACACGGAAGGGACCTATTGACCCATGAATGTCTATGGGTCTATTCACAAGGCTCTATGTCCATTTTGATGGCTAAAGATAGGACAAGTCAGCTTTTGATGGTCATGACACCATGACCTTCACGTAGACACATTCACTGCCATCATTATTAAAACAACCAATGTAAATATGACCCTAGGCTAGGGCTACATGACGACTTTGGCCATGACTCCTTTAGTGTCACCAATGATCACTGAGTAGCTCCGCCACTCCTTCATTAATGTAAGTGAATGGCGTCCTCCTAGTTGGAAAAAAAAACAATCAGAGTAAATTACTCACAACATCAGAGGAACGCATGGCAGAATTCTTTCTATGGGAAATTACAGTGTCACCTGCACTGACACAAAGTAACGAACCATCAGAACCGGACAACAGTTTGTTCTAAGGGGCTGCAGTTACACTAGCGTCCTGCTTAAAAGGAGGCAGCACTTTTCTTTCTGTTGATTTCAAGTGTTTCATTATGTTCACATTCACTGACAGCAAGAAGATATTTTGCAAATAGTAAAGAACTGAAATAAAAGGTGTGTAGGAGATTTGCGGTGGATTTTATTACCTGGTGATGATTATTATTACATCATTCGTAATTTACAATTTATATTCGTGTGGCCTTGTCGCTGTCAGGAGGCGAGAGTGCGAGTCCCCGGCTGCTGCACATCTTCACAGAAATGTCTCTGTTAACAATTATTAGTGGATCTGTTTCTTGTAATATGGAAGTCAGACGGATTATTGGCTTAGTTTGTGTGGCACGGTTAAACAGAGGCCTTGGTAAAAGGCTCTTATGGAAGCTTACCCATAGACTTTAAATAGCAAGCACTAGAGAATTATCTTAAATACTAGAAAACTTGTTCGCCCTCGCCGGAGCAGATAACCGCCATATGCTTCCTTTTTTGGTAATTGCTGAGCTTTTTATAGCCGTCTGATTCACGTTGCTACGTTCTTGTTATCTTGTCCACCTTTTTGGCAGACGTTGTGTTGCTGTTGGGGCTGATTCATCCCGTTTTAATTCAGGCAAAAATTTATTTATTTTTTCGTACTGTATGTATACATATAAAAAAAAAAGTGAAAAGGGCATTTTGGAAGAAAAGGTCAAATATAACGCAGACCGCAGCCGCACGGTAGGGGGTGAAATGGAATTTCCTTAACCTTTTTAGTATTGTAAATAAAACAGTTTTTTTTTTCTTCTCCTTTTAAATAAGTGTCTTTGTGATTTGCACATTAATGGCGGATGTAGCAGAGTCGAATTTGTTATGCTGTGCACGCTACCAAATGACGGCTTTGCCTCAGGATTGTAGTGTGTGTGTGTGTGTGTGTGTGTGTGTGTGTGTGTGTGTAACACGGGCTAGTAATAGCTTCTCCTCCCAGATACTAGACATTGCACCAGATGGCAAAGTGAAGAAGATAGTGAAGACTTCCCCGAATTCCCATCGCTGATCCGGGGCCAATCTTGGAACAGCTCAGACGACATTACTAGTATACAAACTCAGAGATTTCTGCTTTCAGCTTGGTATGACAACAAGTACAGACAAATTATAGGATCAGTGATAAAGCTGTACCACATTATTCTAAAACGCTGACATTTTAATGTTACTGCTAGGTACTGTAACCATGGCAACCGCAAGGAGTGCGAGCGAGTGTGGTGGAAAACTTGGAGGAAATGCAACATTTATGTTTAGTCTTTATCTCCTATTTATCGGTCTATCCAGAGGCGTAACGTGAAGCTCCTGTGCCCCGAATCTGTAACCTGGCCCCAAAATACCATGAGCTATCTAGAATACTGGTGTTAACATAAACTATATAGAGGCCACTGGGCCCCCTCATTCTATAGGGCCCTGCAACCTCTGCACCCCCTACAATTACACCACATATCTATCTATCTATCTATCTATCTATCTATCTATCTGTCTGTCTGTCTGTCTGTCTGTCTGTCTGTCTGTCTGTCTGTCATCTTACAACTATCTGTCCACTTATTTCCTATGTACCTCCTACATATCATCCAACAGTCTTACCTATCTCTTATCTACCAATCCATCTCCTATCTATCCCCATCCATATCTATCTATCTATCTATCTATCTATCTATCTATCTATCTATCTATCTATCTATCTATCTATCTATTCCCATCCATAACTATCTATCTATCTATCTATCTATCTATCTATCTATCTATCTATCTATCTATCTATCTATCTACCTATCTATCTCTCTATATATATCTATCTATCCAACTCTTATCTACCTGCCTACCTACCTTTCAAATATCTTTCTACCTTTCTCTATTAGTCCATTCGCACATCCATCTCTCTCCTATCTATCTACAATCTATCTACTAGTGTATCTTTCTATCCATCCACACACCCTTAATTGCACATCCATGCATACACTAAAACATATCCATAGTGGACTATGCTATTTTATCCACTGGCTTCCTGCAAACAACATACGCCGCACAGTATACAACATTCCAAATGGGAATCTATGTAGTACACCTATATGTGGCCCGCACCGCTTGGTTCAGGGTATACAGTTACCCAGCTAGCATCAGCACAGGCTTGTTTTATAGATGCCCTTTTAAACTACTTTACACTCAGATGCCAACACGTGGTGTGAACCTGGCTTTAAGCTCATAGTTTTTGCATTACTATTATTTTACTATACTGTCTAGTGATATATTCAGTTACCTAATAGACAATAGACACGTGATAAGATGTTTTATTATCAAATGCGGGAGTCCTGTGAGTAGAAGTTCTCCATTCCGTCACTCCAGCGCTGCCAGCTATAAATATATGTACGGTGGCATGCTCCAGGCCTTACAGAAATTCCTGAGACAGACCGCATGTAACAGCCTTATCGATTTCAAAGTGCTGCTCTAAAATAGCTTTGTGTTTGCAACTGCTTTTAGACATCATGGCTATGTCTGTGACTGAAAAAATCCCAGCGCATGAACTGATTAAAGGGGTCACCCGCCCCATCCTGCAGAGCATCAGAGGCACAAACACAAAGCACCTTGTCATCTGCCGCAAGGAACAGATCAGTGCCTGCGTAAAACTTCTATACAAGACTAAAAATAATAGTGAGACACGTCTCCTGCTGTATATATCAGCTTTATGTAGGAAAATGCTGCCATATCATATTTGTAGGGGAAAAACAACGGTAAGGCTAGAAACACACAGGCAGTTTTTGGTGCAGGATTTGATGCAAAGTATAAATGGATCCACTTCTGGCTTTGGATAGAAAACTGCATTAAAACAGCATCAATAACTGTCTGTGTGTATTCAGCCCAAATGTGATACTAGATTAGGGAGTGGGAATGGGGCTTTTTTTTTTTTTTTGGATCATATATTTGCTTTAGGCTAAGACCCTACGATGTGGAAACATATCATTTTTTTGCTGTGTTTTTTGAGCCAAAGTCAGGAGTGGCTTAAAAAGGAATGGAAAAGATATAGAAAGTGCTTAGACGTTTCCCTTCTGATAAGCCCACTCCTGACTTTGGCTCAAAAATATCACAGCAAAATCTGCAAAAAAACATTGCATTTCCACAACGTAGGGACTAAGGCCTGGTTCACATCGGCGCATTGGTTTCTGTTCAGGGAGTTCGCTTGGGGACCCCCAGAATGGAAACCTAATGTGCATAAAAAAGCAGTTACCTAAGGAAACCCCATGGACCCTTTAGACCAGGGGTCCTCAAACTGCGGCCCGAGGGCCACATGCAGCCCGCCAAACACTTCTGTCTGGCACCGCTGACAATGCCGGCAGGCGTGCATTTATAATGAAGCTCCTGGGCAGTTCGGGTCAGGCCATGGAGCGCACTTCACTTTACCTATTGGAGGGCACCGCTCCCGATGTCTGTGCGACCTGCTCTGCCTCCGGCCCACTGTTTAAAAAGTTTGAGGACCCCTTAGACCATAATGGGATCTGTCTGGTTTCCGTACAAAAAAATGGAAGTCAATGGGTACATACACATGTTAGTTTTTTTTAACTGACAGTGAATAACTCGTCCTTTTTTTGTCTGTTTTTCTGGCCTGATAAACCCCATACAAGTCTATGGGGTCAGTTTTTAACACAGTTTTTATATTTTGGGTGATTTGGCTATAAAAAAAAAGACCAATAAAGTTCACCCGTTTTTTGTTTTTTTTTTAACTTAGAATGCACACTGACCTATTAACTTCTTTGGTTCCATACATACAACTGCGAATTTTCACGGGCCTGTGTATGGGGCAAAACTCGAGACGGGACCTATTCTTGTCTGTTTTGCAGCCTGGGCTCACTGAGAGCAGAGAATGGAACCAATGAGGCCTGGCCGGCATCTATGTCCTGACCGTGCTGTTAAGCCATGGCCCAGCTACATGCACACAACCTGCCAGATGGCCAGAAAAATGATGAAAAATAAGCGACGCACTGATGTTCCAAGGCTTACAAATTTGTATATCCCGTCATACATTTATATTGATTGCCCTATATCTCATCACTTTTTTATTATCGATTTTTCAGTGTAAAAATGGGGCAAAAAGTTACAAAAATATGCTCTAAAATTCATGACCTATCTTGTAATGGCCATTCCTATACTTATTATAAAATGGGCTCCAAAACGGCAAGGTGTGAACAGAGCCTGTTCTAGATTTAACATAATATCTGAAAGAACTTTCCACAGCTCTACAGATATGTATTAGATAATAGCGGATAACCTGCACGGATCCAGTGTCAAGTTATAAGCGTCCGGTGACAGCAGGCCCATTATGCTGACCGTCACGGCAGAGTTTGGCTGAACATAGGTCCTCCCAGGAAAGTGCTGCGGCTGACTACGGCTGAGCAGATACACATCTGTAAGTTTAATTAAGAACTACGGGGCCTGTGTGTTCTGATGACAGGTGCTGGCAGACCTGAGTGACTCCAGGACTCATGAGATTTTAATGACCTGAACCACTACAGGAGTCTACTCTGCACCATGGAAGCTAATAGAAATACAGAACGTCGATGACAGATACCAACCAGTCCATCAAGACTGTCCTCTACTTACAGATGCATCCTTCTTAAAGGGACCCTTTCATACAAAAACTTTAATGAGTTAGTGAGTTCTCCATGTTCTCCAGTGTCTCAAAATGATCTCTTTGGTTGGACCATCAGCAAGACCCATCACATTAGAGTATTAATATAACTATAGACTTCAAGTCTTATTAATTGATAACCTATCGAAGATCAAAGAGACCCCTGCAGATCAGCTATTTCAAGCGGCAGCTGTGTTCCCTGAACAAGCCATGTGATATCATCTTCATCGGTCACATCACGTAAATGGGGCTGAGATACCAAGCATATTTGCTAGACATGTACGATGTTGTGATCGGTTTCCTCTGGAGAGGCTGAAGGCTGCACTGTATTCAAACAATCCATCAGTGGGGGTCAAAGGTTGGACCCTATTGATATTCAATTGATGACCTATTCTAGGGATAGGACCTGGAAAACTGCTAGCCTAGTCAATTATTACACCTGGAAAACCCATGGACATATACAGGAGGTAGCTGTGGAGTGTGTGCTCAGCTGGGGGCTATTCCTTCCAACCCCCCATACACATGCAGACTCAACTCATCCAAGCATTCATGTGTTCTCAAAAGAGAGGGGGTAATGAGTCCCCGCAGACATTTCCTTTGAAAACTAAAGAAATGGAAGTTGGCTTTCAACAAGCCTGACCCATATTTCTCCTGATATATGCCACCAAGGGAGAATTGGAAGACTCACCTACACATTAGATGGCTATCCAGTTATTGGGTTCACCAAAATTTATCTAATGTATATGGTCACCTTAAAAACCATTTCCATAACAGAAAATCAGACCGCAGAAAAAAGCCAAAAAAATTATATAAGGCCTGGTTCACATCTGCATTCAGGTTTCTGTTCGGGGAGTCCACTTGGGGACCCCCTGAATGGAAACCTATCCGCATGAAAAATCATTTAGCTAAGAAACCACATGGAACCCATAGACTATAATGGGGTCCGTGTAGTTTACGATTGAAAAATGCGGAGAAAAAACTGCTGCTTACAGGACTTTTCTCTCCGTATATTTCTTGCGGATAGGCGAACTGAATAGCCCGAAAGCAGATGTGAACCGGGCCTTAGTATTTAGCCAAAAATAGTAAACTATCACTTATATTAATATCAATAGAGATGCGGATCCCTCTTTAAAGCCCAAATGTCACCCTGTTCATACATGCTTGCTAACATTAGACTATTAAAAAAAAAGTGGAGGCTGTGAACTGGTGAACTCCGCAGCGCTATTTTCAACTTTCTCATCATGTGCAGCGGAAGATGTCTGCGATTTTCCAGTTCTGAAACTCTATATACAGTATATGCAGTCTTGGCCGACAAGCAAGCTTTCGCCACCCAGCCATGATGCTGCTAGTTTAGCTTTCATGACATATGAAAACTTGTCCTGTTGACAAACCAAAGAGATAAAATGACTGATGCGGCTATTATGTCCTCTTCGCAACAAAATACCGCCATTACTGTGCACAACAAGCCTGAATATTGTGCAATACTTGTTAACAGATGATGCCACACAGATTCATGAGACGGCATTATGATAGTTATAACTTGCTCTGTCTGAAGGAGCCAAAACCCCTAAAAGGGAATTGACCCATAAAACAAAGAATCAGTCGTCCTCTATGATATAGTGAAAAAAACATTCAAGTTCAGATTATCTTTGAAGTTTCAACTTCTGGGAAAGCTGGGTGACTACCAACATTGACATTATTAAAGTTAATTAAGGGTAAGTTCACAGGGTTTTTTGGTCAGGATTGTATCCGCCTCAAAATCCTGACCAAAAAGACAGCTCCCATTGATATCAATGGGAGCTGCTCAGGCCTTTTTCCGGCTCCCGGAAAAAGAAGCGAGATGCTCATTCTTCAGGCCGATTCGCCTCACGATTTGGCCTGAAGGCACTCCCTCCTCCCGACTAGGCCCATTCATTGGGCCTAATCCGGAGCAGAGTGCGCGACTGGATGCTGGTGCACTGTACTGGCATCCAGTCGCAGCTACCCGTTTTTTGGTCCAGAACCTGAGGCAGCCGCCACCTCAGGTTCTGAACCAAAAAACCCCGTGTGAACTTACCCTCACAAGTTATCAAATGTTCTTGAGACTGAGGCCCCACATTGAGTAAACGTAGCTTCTTTTGTTGCAGATTTTGTTGTGTTTTTTTGAGCCAATCCTAGAAAAGGCTACAAAAGAAATGGGAAATATATAGGAAGTTCTTATACTTCTCCCTGGTGCTCAATCTACTCTTGGTTTCGGCTCAAAAAACCACAGCAAAATCTGCCAGAAAAAGCTGCGTTTCTGCAACGTGGGGCCTTAGCCTGAGAGGCAACCTCAATAGTAATACAGGAAAGATGGTCATTGAGGTTTTTACCAAGCTTTCCCAGTTAAGGGCCTGTTCAAATATAAGGACCAGGAGATTTCCTTCCAACATTCGAATATCTGAAAATCTGTCTAAATGGGGGACCTTTTTTGACACCACTTTCAGTTTTGAAACAACCAGCAGATCCCATTAATGTCAATGGGGTCCGCCATTGTCCATGAGAGTCCACTGCCCTAGTGTGAACCTAGTAAAAACAAAAAAGTTGGACAACCCCTTTAAATAATCGTGTTTCACCTGCGTAAATTAAGAAGCTGCACCAAATATTGCATGCAGTTTTTTCCAATGCAATGTTGGTGCAATTTAAATTGTGCCATGTGAATACAGCCTTCATCCCATCGCCAAGACAGACGTGCGTCATACCGTCATTGGAATTTTGAGTGACCTATATGATAGCCGCCTGGCACATTGTTACATGCTGCGGCTGGTTATCTCTAAGTGTCAGTATGGCAGCTGACTCTAGTTTGTATTTAGAGGTGTGACACTGCAGAGTACATCTTGTACTGTGGGACTCTGCGTTGCATTCTAAGAAATGCATTCTGTTTTTCTCTTGTTTTTTCAGACTGGGAAACGTAAAAACATATTTTTGTAAAAAAATAAGCTACAAGTACAATTCTGTAATTCTGTTCGGAGCGTTCTGTGAAATACATAGAGTACTTTAAACCTTGTCCTTAGCAGGTAAACTTGGCAAGTACTATGGAATGTCTGTATGACTGGGCTGCGAGATTGTAACCTCGCTTCCCGTGCCTGGATCATGTGATTACAGATGGCACGGAGCCACATAAGCCATCATACAATATGAGCTGTCAGGGTAATTGTCTTATTCTTTCTCATACTAATATGTACATTTTTGTCCGCCTAATCTTTCAGCGCTCACTCGATCAAGGACATACGGAAAGGTTGCAGTCAATGTCAAAAGTTATTGGTATAAGACAATTAGCAAGAGAAGGAGCCATTTAAAGATTGCAGAGCTCGGACACGGGGAAAGGACAGAAGCACAAGGCCGTCTTTCAGCTTCCTCTGGGCGGCACCGAACTAAGAGCATTTACCCGAAGTACTTATGGATGTAGCAGAGCTGAATGTATTGTGATTACTCCCTGTAATACATAATACTGCATCGTGTTGGGAGCACACCGCTATGATGCTACGGTGCACCCCGCCAACTCAACTCCGCTTCATTTTAAAGAAAGGGATCCGATTCCAAAATTGTAAACTGTCTCACTTTACTGTGTACTGTTAATAATATTGGAGCCTTTGGGCCCCCTCAGTGTCCAAGGCCTGGATCGGATGGCTATCTGTGCACCGCTTGTACATCCCTGACTGTCTTGCATTTACTTATGTCACTTTTAGGCTCAGTTCACATCTGCATTCGGTATTCCGTTCAGGAAGTCTGCTTGGGGACCTCCCTGAATGAAAACCTATATGCATTAAAAAGCGGTTAGCTAAGAAACCACACGGACCCCTAGACTATAATGGAGTCCGTCTAGTTTCCACACGAAACATGCTTGCAGTACTTTTCTCTCCGCATGATTCGTGTGGACACCGAGCGAAAACCACAAGGACCCCATTATAGTCTATGGGGTCCGAGTGGTTTCTTAGCTAAACATGTGGACTCCCCAAACGGAATACCGAACGCAGATGTGAACTGAGCCTTAGGTTTGCAACTTTTTAAATGCCAATTGTCACAAAATTTGATGCGACTGGCAATTTTACATCAACCTCAGCACTTTTTCAAAAAGGGGGCTGTCACGGGATGGTTAGAGTCTATACTATAGGCCATGTGTAATATATATTTCATGTGGAATGTATTCTCTAACCTGTTATATACATCAATGTGTAGTTGGCTGATTAGGGTCTAGTGTGTTAGCACATTGTATGCAAATACCTCTAACTAGTGAGGACAATGGGTGGAGATAATCTGATCGGTGTCTCCAAGAAGATGTTGGATGGTGCATTGTCCATAGTAGACAGGGAGTCTGCTCTCCTTGGTATAGGTGAGGGGGGAAGGATCTGTGACTCAGCCCTTCCCACCCACAGATAGAGGAAGTAACAGTCTTAGTATATAGTTGTAGCTGGAGTTAGTATGAGTTAGCCGGCCTGTGCACAGCTCTGCAGAGAGCCAGGATTTAGTTACAGGACCAAGGAACCAAAGCTATCATTGGATTGTGACTTCTGTGGACTTATTGTTATTACGGTTGATGTGACCGCCGCCGGCTACTAACTTTGTGGATTACAATAAATTGCAGTTGTCTCCCGACCTCTTGCGTCCGTGTTGATTCAAAAGACCTTCTGGAGGAAGACGTATACCTTTGCTCCGTGACAGGGGCAATACAAAGGTATGCTCAGAACGGGGTCATCGGCCCTGCCAGTTTTATGATCTTTTATACCAAAGAGCTGGTGTAAATGATCCCTGAGATCTACGCCAACTATGAGCCGGGGCAGATTTCAGTGCACAGCCCACCTGATATAACGTATGCACCATGTCATAAATAAGGTACATCCTCCACCGCTGTAGGTGATATGAAGACTGGCATCGAAAATGATGGACTACATAAGTCTCCCTCAATGTACTGAGGACCCATATCCTGGATCAAATGTGACCAGGGGCGATAACGGATGACATTTAGGGTTTATGGCATTATATGCTATATGTATGAACAAAAATTTTGGCCAGACATTACCATGAACTGGAACACAAAGGAAGGAATATGGCAGGGAGTTATAGAAATGTGGCCTTTTGGAGAAGTTCTTGGTGGTGGAGCTTCAATCTCCTAATGTGGGGTGTTTAAGTGTTAGGGAATCTGGAGATGACTATAATAGTATGGTAGATGGTAGCATGCAGCCGCTATCAAACCACTTGGTTACTTCCATGCATGTTACTTCCAGCCAACACAACGCACAATAGCAGGCATGCAAAAGAAATATCTCCTAGACCTAGAACAACTACCAAAGTCATACAGTACAAGCATGGACTCTATTAGGGGCAGGACAAAAGGCCTTTGTTACCTTGGACAACTATTTCAGTACGTGTCTGGAACGTGGCCTTCCATTGGCCTTCACTAATAATTACAGGACTGGTTTACTAACTCCTAGAGACAAACACACTGACAATTACAGACGGAGCGACCACAAATGTCTCCACTACAGAGTTACCTGTCAGTCAGTACTGGATGGATTTATGACATGGGATGTTACTGGGTCCCATCACACACCATCCAGCAAATGCATCTAACATTTTCCATAGCAACTTGAAGAACATACTACATACTGTATATGGCCTACAAGTCACAATAACCAATCAGATTTCTGCGGAGATCAATCTGTAACACATTAGACTAATGGAAACCTATATCTGCTTAGCTGACATGATTGAGAGCGAGCATGCCATTTCCTCTGTGTTAATAAATAATGGCCTTTGTCTGATGTTGTCTGTCGCTGGACTGCATGTCCCAGTTCGCCTTGTCAATCTTTAGCTTGCAAAAAAAAGGAGAGAATGTCATACTAGTAGTAAGAGATATACTTAGGTGAGGTGGGCAAAAATCAAAGTGCAACTTTTTCCCTGTTGACTCAGAACACACATAGGCCCACATAGGAGGACCAAATAATTGTTCGTTGGACCACTGGACCTCTGGCATTTGGATTTGGTATCTGAGAAAAAAAGACTAAACTGGGTCTCCCCCAGGGTCAGACTGGGGTGCCCGGGGCCAACCAGTAATATTCATTCTGGGGTCCCCATGGGATGGAAACCTGAATGCTAGTGTAACCAGGCAATGAGGGGAAGTTAAAGAGGACCCATCACCAGGTCTGAAAAGCCAAATGACATAGTTCATCTGATCTGGTGATGTCACTCTAAGCAAATTAGTGTTTTGTTTATTCATTTTGTTCAGCCACTCCAAAGATATAAGCCCTGCTAGTGTTTATGTAAACAACTATATACTAGCCAAGTGGGGTAACACTTTGTATTATCTAGGGGTGTGGTGTCTCTGTGTGTTGTATGTCATACAATGTTACCGCCCACTTGGCTAGTAGATCCTAATTTGCTTCCACACCAAAAGCACTTATATCTTTGGAATGGCTGAACGGATTTGGATAAACAAAGCACGGAAACGCTCAGGGTGACAGCGCCTATCACATCATTTAAGTCATTGGGCTTTTCAGATCTGAGGTCCTCTTTAAGAGAATTATCTAGTACTCTTAGTCCCGATTTACATCTGCGTTCGGGTTTCCATTCGGGTAGTCCACTTGGGGACCCAACGAACGGAAAGCCATATGCATAAAAAAGCGGTTACCTAAGGAAACCCATAGACCCCATAGACTATAATGGGGTCTGTGTGGTTTCCGCACAAAAAATGCAGAGAGAAAAGTGCATATTTCATGCAGATAGGCAAATGGAATGGCCCGAACGTAGATGTGAACCGGGCCTTATGTGCACCAATATGTAACCAACAACAACAAACCATTGCGGTCACATCGTAACATTTTTCCACTAGCGACGCTTATTTTTGAAAATGTTATTTTCTCCTATGGGGTGTCATTTACAACAATAAGCTTAACTATACCTTCATTCCATATTTTACATTCAGGTTTTATTATTCTTGTAAAGTTTGACAACTTTAGTCAGCATTAGCTTTTGTTTCTTATTTATCGCGGTACAAATTACAATGCCATGTGTCTCCTAAAGCTGTCCCATAAAATCTAATAATGTCATAAAGTGGAGACTTTGGGACCTTGCTGGGTTTTACCTGCTCACTTTTATAGAGCTAAGAAGGACTAGCAATTTGCTGTATAAATTGTATAAGCAATCACGCTTTGATTTCTGTACCTTCCCGTTCCTTTTGTAATACAGGAAGAGTCTGTGATTTGAAATGGCTTCTGGCACTGGGAAGCGTCATTACAAGAGACAGCTCTGCATTGCACAATGTCCTCGGCAAAGTTGAGACACATGAAACAATTCATAGCATTTGAATTTCAATCAAATAGCTATTTGGGAGATATCCCTCGAATATACATGGTGGTGACTCTCGCTTCTTTTTTTCATAAAGTTTAAGAATATGAGAAGGATGTAATAAAGTTCAAGGAAGAGAAGAAAAGATAACAAATGCAAATTGTGTTATACGATTTACAGTCAGAGCAACCACAAGGTCTTGTAGACCCTAGAAGGAAGCCCCCATGTGGAAGGGTGGCTTGGTTCAAGGTGGCCTTATTCTCCTTTCCCTTGAATGGTCAATGTGAACCTGCTCACAGTCCTCTTCTCTGCACAGGCAATGTAATATTATCAAATGAGATGGAAAACAGCCAGAGGGTCACACAATCCTTGTCAACTACAAGAGAAGCCAAGGTTTGGAAGAAGACCAAGACAGTCTTTCCTGTCCCAGCATGGAAATAACAGTAGAAGGATGGCTTGCCACCTGCTATACTGGGTTCCTGTGCATTCAGAGGACATTTACATTTAGGAGGAGGATAGAAAAGTTAGGACATTTGGGGCCTAATGCAAGTCAGACAGTCACGATGGCTCATTTGGTTGACAGTTTTTACTCCTGACCGTCCAATCCACAAGTACACTCAATAAGAAAAGACCAAGGACCTGTTGGGTATTACCCCGTGAACAAAAGTATGACATGCAACGTGCCTGATCCTTCTTTTACGTGATGGGAACACATAAGATCGACAGAAAATCTCACCAAAATCAGTGGGTTTGAGCAACGTTCGCTATCGTAAGGCAGGGGTGGACACTATATTGTATGTTTTTAGGGGACTTTTTTCAATTAAGTAAAAAGTTGCATTTGGTCCCAATATTAGGGCAGCCAGTAACAGGAAAGTTTCTTATAATGGTTGATGAGATATCTGCCTGTCCTTCGACCCCATGAACAATGAGCACCACGTTCTCATGAAACAGGATTGCATTAACAGCAGATTTCCCGTGTTAGATTTTTCAATTACTCGAAGGATTAGTTATTCATGTTGTATTGATCATGTAGGACCACCAGGTATAAATTCCCCAAAAAACGAGTGATGGGAAGAGCAAAGTATATCAACTAATGCCTATACTGTCCATAGCAAACTATTTGGTAAGTGAGGCAGCAAATACAGCAAGTGCACAAGTTACACTTGGCACATCGTAATCTAGATCTGTATATACTCCTCTACCGGCAATCGTATCCTATCGTGTTTGTTTAGTGTGGCTATAGATATGATACCAAACTGTGCACATAATGTCCGCTCTTGTAAAGCGTCTGATAGGCTTTAGTGTTTTATAATACTATCTCATACATGAAACACTCAGTTGTTAAGTAACCGGCCAGATAACCTCTTCTAACCACTTAACCATTGAAAGGATATGTCTAGCATAGCCCTCCAAGACAATCTAAGATCTTAACCAAGCAGGATTAAGGTG
This sequence comes from Leptodactylus fuscus, assembly GCF_031893055.1. Lineage (NCBI taxonomy): Eukaryota > Metazoa > Chordata > Amphibia > Anura > Leptodactylidae > Leptodactylus > Leptodactylus fuscus. Next base: position 316,774,944 of record NC_134265.1, read on the forward strand.
CTAAAATGCTCCTTTTTGTTGAACTTTCGGTAAGTCAACAACCATAGACTATGTCTTTAATGACAAAAAGGTAAAAGAGAATTCTATCTGAGTGTAATGGCACCTGACTGAGCAAACAATACTGTCGCGGGCTAGCCATTAGCTAGGATGACTACGATCTCAATAACTATAGGCTAGTGGTGGTACGTTTCCTACCAAATGGTCCGCAAGGGTCAAAAAACAGTCAAAGGCACTTCATGTTCTAATCTACACATTACATGATGTGCGCCGCTATACGCCTCCAAGCATAAAGGGGTAGGGGTATAGACAATTAAATTGGTGTATACAGTCTATAAAGACCAGAAACCGGGAAGACCAAATACAACAATTATCAATTACCATTTGTTCATTTCAGTAGGCTTTTAGGAATTCTGTTAGATCTATGGATTATATTGATTTTATTGCTACATAGATCAATGCTACCATTTAGTAAGTGGAAGAATACAGGAGAAAATTTAGCCTGTGATAGTGATATATACCCTAAATTCTAGGAGTGTTACAAGTGTTTATAGACCCACAACATTGTACTCAATATGGGATCTTATGGGGCATGATTTTACAGGGCTTTGGAGTCGGTAGGCCAAACCTAAGACTCCAACTCTGATTCCTCAATACTCCCTCAGCCCAACTCTGACTCTTTCATAAATGGCTGCCAGTCGTGGTCAGACAGAAGCAATAAAAGATGTAGGCCCAGTTCACATCTGCGTTTGGTATTCCGCTTGAGGACCCCCCGAACGGAATACTGAACGCATTGACAAGCGGTGAGCAATGAAAGCACATGTACCCCATAGACTATTATGGGGTCCATGTGTTTTCTGTGCAGTGTCCGCACGAGTCATGCGGAGAGGAAAGTAGTTCATTAAGTACTTTTCTCACCGCATGATTTGTGCGGACACCGCACGGAAAGCACACGGACCCCATAATAGTCTATGAGGCCCGTGTGCTTTCACAAGCTCACCCCTTGTCAATGCATTTGGCATTCCCCAAATGGACTCCCCGAACGGAATACCGAACACAGATGTGAACCAAGCCTTGTGGAAAAGTTGTTTTGTTGCAAATTTTGCTGCACTTCTTTAAGCCAAAGACAGAAATGGATCAGCAGAAGGGAGAAGTATAAGCGCTTCCTTTATACTTTCCATTTCTTTTGGAGCCATTCTTGACTTTGGCTCCAAAGACTGTGGAAAAGTCTGCAACAACAACAAACAAATGCATCTTTACCGAAACGCGTGAGTCTCAAGGGAGAGCTATTCGCCTATTGCATAGAAGGACAGATTCACATCGCCAAACCTCAAACACTTGCAGGATAAATTGGAGATGTGAACCCCAGGCTGATTCCGCACTACGTCGATTCCTAAAATGACGGAGTCTATGGAGAGGTTCCTGGAAATGTGTCTTTTATAGATATCGGGATTGCTTTTTATTTTCTAGCCAGCACAACACCAGTAAACCTGCTATAAAAGTAGGCATGACTTTCCCAGGGTGTGATCAAGCACTTACACATACATATAGCAGACAAGTATAAACTATGCACTGTCACTAATCTGTAATTTATGGGCATTAAATACATAAAAAGCCATAGAAAATGAATAAGCAGAATGTACACAACATCAACGTCTCCTCTGGTCGGCTCTATAATACACATATTTAGGTCTTGTTTACTGTAAAGACCCCGAGGGCCCCCAGCCCTCACCACAGTGCCTCCCCCACCCCCACTATATTACATCTCCTTGAACTCCCAGCCCCAGGCAATGCCTTTGCAGTCAAATTAAAAATGGAAAAAAAAAAAAGTAGTCGAAAATCCTACAGAGGTTCAGTTTGACTGAAAACCCATTAACACCGGTCACAAGACCGGCAAATACAACAGTGGTACTTGTCTCAAAAGTGAGGCCAAGTCATTTTACGCAAGATCTGGTCATTCATTAATGGCTCTTACAATGAGTAACCTGCAATAGTAACGAAGCTGGCGGATCTGCTGAACGCTCGTAATCTAACTCTACGCAAACTGATAAAGTTACAAAATTCGTATCAATGCCACAGAGCTGCACGCGGGTGACGTCGGTGGAAAGTCATTCATCTCTCGAAATCTAACCCGTGCCAAGAATGACAAACTCTTTGCTATTTTTTTTTTTTTCCAGCTGATTCATTCCCTTCCCTCTTTCGGAAGACGAGGCCGCTGCAATCATATCGGCCTATTTCAATCATCAGTAAAACAATTTGCCTTTTCCCACTAATATACACTATGCATTTCATGAGCTCGGCATTACCGTTCTGTTATGTAAATGTGCTTTGCCGGAGTCCCAGCTTGGGTAAAATGCTCACAGACTGAGCTATAGATATAAAGCAGGGGATTTAGATTGCATTCCTAAGTGAGAATACTTGTGAGTAATGTTGACTCAGCACCCTGCCGAGAGACTGATTACCGGGTGACACCTACTGGTTGACAAAATAACAATGCTACAGGCATTTTTTGGGAAGGCCAAATCCTTCATTGGCCACGGGATACTTTTAACCCCGTCCTGGCTGCTTGTAAAATCCATCCCAATTTCATTCAAATTAAATTAGATTATTTATTACGGTATATTGCAACATACAAATCTAATATATCCTAATCTGTTCTATTCTATATCATTTTAATCCATACGTCTTAAAGGCACGGCGCCAAAGTAATACGTTTTAAAGCCAGGTGTAGCCAACATCCGCTCAGAGGCATTGTCTTCTTAAAGGGAATAAATTGGTAATTTTTTAATTAAATTTATTAAAACCAGATATTGAAATATATCACTTATTTTTCTCTTTTTTTATTCTATTTTCTGTACATGATTATAGGGGCTGCTCGGTTAACAGCAATTACCGTAGTGACATGCTTTACAGCAGGATTAAGCAACCTTCGACTACAACTCCCAGCATGCATATTTGCTTTGTTGTTCTTGGAACTCCTATGCAAGTGAATGGAGCCTGTTAGGAGTTGTAGTTTCATAACAGCTGGAAGGTTGCTGCATAGTCACGGCCATAGACAGCAATGGTCTTAAGCCAACTCATTGAGTTCTATGGGAGAGTTTTCTAAGCATATATGCAGGAAGGGGAGTAGATAATCTGTGACATCTATTGTCAGTTGTGGAGATGGGTCACTGGTGTTATCTAGAGGTGTGAACTTCTATTGTAATATTGTGTGACGTTAATTAGGTGACTGCTGCAAACATAACCCATACAGAATTGGGAGATCTCAGTGACCAGAATGAAAATGCAGGATACATTATTTTTTATATACTTAATGACATTGAAAAATATTAAAGACATTAAAAATTCTTAAAGAAATATGTTCAACATAAAAACTTGAATTTAAATAGGTCATTTTCTGGTGACACTCTCTTTAAGATTCTGGTCCCAGTGCAAACTGTGCACCTTCCATATGCCATGGTGTCTCATTTTAGTCCTAAGACAACAGGCTTATGTGTTACCACTATAGATTGTCCAGTCTTTTTCTAGTTACATCCTAAAAAGGGGAAGCTAGGGGTTAATAGCGGCTCGTAAAAACTTGCATCCATTCCATAACTTCTATGAAAGCAAGTTTTTACGAGCCGCTATTAACCCCTAGCTTCCCTTTTTCAGGATGCAACTAGAAAAAGAGTGGACAAAATTATAGTAACAATTACACAGGTTATTGTAGTTTTTCGCAAAATGAGGGCAAATAAAGGCTCCTGATATTTACACCATGCACATGTAATAATAAGATCTGCTGGTAGGGTAGTAATGTGTATATGGGAATACATAATGAAGAGCCACCAATCGTGTTTTTTGAAGATTACTCCGAAATTAAAGAGGACTGTTTTAGTAAATAATTATATTCAATATAATATAATATAATGTAACAATTCTGGAGTCGCTTTTTTTCCATTGTGCTGTTCCTCCTATATTAGCAGCTCTGATTGGTCACAGTGGCAGCGTGTGGTGACACACCCCCAACTGGTGATAGTATTCATACATAGTGTCACCAGTTGGGGGTGTGTCACCACATACTGCCACTCTAACCAATCACAGCTGCTAGTGTAGAGAGTATAGGAACACGCCCCTTTGATAAGAGCAATAGTAGAATCCATTTATTCCTAAATTTGTAGGAGGAATAACAGAGGAACGGTACAATGCAGAGTTCTCAGAAACATACTTTAAAATTGGTATTTGATGGGAAAGACAATGATTTGCTAAAAGTGACGTATCAGGAGAGGCGAAAGATCCCCTTAAAGGGTGTAAACTATGTAGTGTTTTAGTTGAGGGTGCAGGGACAAGATAGGGGGGCTGCTTGTTTATTCATGTCTATATATATATGGGATTGATCAATTGATCCCTATGGGGTTAACCATGTGAAACTAGTACTGACTATACTGCAAACTTATATTACTTTATATCTAGTGGCTGTGGCTGTATATTCATAAATCACATAAATGTGCCCGGTGAAAGTGTCAGGCTTGCCAAGGGAAAGAAGTATGACAATTTCTGGTATCACGTCACGGCTTCATTCACACAGAGCTGATTGTAGCAATCTGGCTTTATACTGAACCTTCACACAAAAGCCCAAGTCAAGGGTGCTGTGATGCAAAGTTCTAAAAAGCGGGTGCCAGTTTTCCCTTAGTCTCCTAAAGCAGGTCTGCAACAAAGCTTGCCTTTGTCTATTGCCAAATTGGTTGTCCTTGCACAGAAGCAGGCGCACGGGTTATTGCAGAGACAATATACCTGTTGTCATACCTGTAAGTCTGAGTCTTGTGACTTTATTACTTTTTTTATTCCTGTAATGCACTCAGCCAAGGCAGCCTCCCTCACACCCACTGAAACATCTTTAATTCCCCAGACTCTGGAAACAACCGGCCTCCTGCTAGCTACAGCTGGAGTCACATAAACCGAGCAGGAAGACGCAGGCCGCTCTGTGACATGCGTTCCTCTGAGCATGTGACTGAACATAATGACAAGGGAAACCTGAGTGGGCAGTGTACGCACTGGAAAATCATTGGCAGCGTGATACAAGCCCACTGCTACTCTGTAATAGAATTCATCTGAATATTTGGGATTGCAGGGTTTGGCTTATGGAGAGATTAAAAAGTCATTTTACATGTCTGTTCATATTCGCGGTAATGCAATGCCAAGTTTAGGAAACAGTGTAATCTAAACCCGTGCAGTCTCAGTCACAAGACCTTCTTGTAAATGGGGCAAAAGACAAGTCGAGTTACTTAGTAGTCTACACCCAATGAACTCTCCGAGGCATGCAGTCCCATAAAATACGTAGAAACGCATTATTTCACCGTGTTACAGGGTACACCATTACGCATAATGCAAAGGTTTAGTCATGTGAATACTTCTATTAAGTATATAGGTTATAGCTATATATAAGTTCAATGGAGAAGAGTAGGGCCTACTATGCCCTTGGTGATATAGAAGAGCTGGGGGTGGTATTGCGACTCATAAAGGAGGTCCAGCTGTGGTATATAGTCTTAAGGCAATGCTCCATGGGAAATAATATGCAAATTAGCTCTCCTCTAGAAGGAAGAAAATTGTCTCTCTAATGCCACCTACTGGGAGCTACCTTGTAAATTCATGTCCGACCATATCTATTTTACTAATATCTCTGGTTATGTTTCAAGGCTGTTTATGGGTTGGATGTTGCCTTACAGGGTAATAACCTATAGGTGGCACTAGATAGACAATGCTTTTTTTTCTGGATGCTGATTTAGGAGAATAAATACTGTATTAGGTAAAACATAGTAAATCTCTGACCCCTTGGTGATCACACTAGATCAGTATTCAACAAGTATCAAGCCATACTTTCGCCCATTAGATATTTGGGAAAATGAATGGCAATGTATCCAGCCACCATTTTTTCTAGGTCAAGGGTAAGACATCATCCACATTTGGTTGCACCAAAGATAGACATCTCATATAGGCTCTGGTACGTTATCAAAGAGCCCAAAAGCTACATCACCTACCCTGAATATTGAAATATTTTCTAACTCAATCTATCTGAAATGGACTTATTTTGTGCTAGTAATACCACCTAGGGGCTATGCTTTTTGGGGGAAAGTATGCACACAAACTGTCTCTCTAGTGCCACCTATAGGTGGATATTAGATGAAGTATAGAATAGTCTCCAATAGGTGGCGGCAAAGAGAACTTTTCATCTATCTGGAGCTATTTTACACAATAGATAACACAATGACTGTATATTACTCACTCAACAATTCAGTCCATGATCTACCCTTATGTATGTTAACAGAAGACCATATACACTTGTTTTCTCTATCACTAGATAATGATACGGATTGTAAAGAAACCATGATGCCATTGGTCTGCTTCATCTTGCACCATGTCAATGAGCCAACGCTACTTTTATATAAAACACTCTACTCCGCCGAAACCGATGCATTCCTTCCCTGTAAAGTCACTATGATCCGGAGTGGAGTGGATCTCTAATAATCTACCAGCAACATATGGGTTAAATAAAGACATGTTGTCCGTTTCAATTAAGGCTTTTCCATCATCTAACTGCTGTAACATAATAGGGCACGTGGCCGGGCCACTCTCCTCCTTGTGTACTTGGGTTTTTTCATGCCAGTGTAATGTTACACTGACAAAGGAAGCACTGGTGAAGTTCAAGGACAACAATTGATGCAGCTGTCTTTTAAGGCATTCCACTTTAGACATGAAAGTAGTCCTTATTTGTCACTGTCTCCGAAGAGGATCCTCTTCCCTCATCTTGTGAACTGGAGGCATAAATCAATAAAGGCAATTTCTGGCAGTAGTCTCTATAACAGAGGGGCTTTAGTATGAGGAGACTTGTCTCTACCCGACTCTAGAAATATTGAATAATTCTGCGAAGGCAGCCATTTGTTGAAGAAATCATCGTACTTATGGGCAATCACATATTTCAGTGAACCGTTTGAGTAAGTACTGATGACATCATCATTACCTCTTTGTGCTTCAATAGGTGGAGTCTTAGGCCGCCTACAAAATGGCTGCCCCCATAGCCTATAGAAACTCTTGTCTGTTTTTTTTACGGAAAAATACGAAACCGATACTATATGGTTCTTGGAAACCATTCTATTTTGTAGCCGGACAATGAGAGTTTTCATAGTCATCAATAGAAACCAAATTAAGATGTCGACAATTGTGTGAAGTGACTACTTGGCTCCTGGTGGTCTACCAGTAACAGGACTAGTGTAAATGATATGGTGCTAGTAAATGTATTACCCGCTAATCCATTTTAATGAGGGTTGGACATGAATAAGTTGTATTTGATATGTCTATATTGAGGTGCCCCACATCTTAGTGCACTAAGCACTCCAGTTACCCAGGTGGCCCTGGGCCAATATATTGCATAGAAGTGCTGACAAGTGCCACTTAAAACCTATTACAAGACTTAAAACACTAAAGTTTTCACTCAAAACTATTGGCCATAGCATCTACGCCAGCCAAATATTCGGGATATTTGTAGAATCCTATGTTTAATTTCCTTAGTCTTACGAGGCCTACCCGGAGACACCCAGCAGCCAGAGGGAACATAGTTTTATTTATAACCTTCGAGCTTGTGGTGAACATCATATATTCCTTAAGTATTGTCCATCACTTTGGATATATCAGGCTTACTTTCCAAAGATTGTAAAACCTTGCACATGGTTATCAGGTCTCATTGCATCTGAACGTTTACATGACATAGATGGAAAAAAATACAAAAAGATCCACAGGCGAGTACCGTACCTCAAATATGTTGGATGACTCGTTGCTGTATTGATTGGAAATGTTTTCTGATTGGTCACTGTACCACTTTAATCCACCCAAAAAGCTGTCTGCATCCAAATCATTTACATCAAGTTCAGAAAGATCCAGCTCCGGAAGATCGGGGCAAAGGGGCTGGTCTTCTCCAACCAAAGCAGCGCACTGCAAGAAACACATGCAAAATGGTCACGTGAACATCTTTGCTAACACCATCTGTGTGAGCAGATGACATACGATCAGCACTGGTATCATGAGATCAACTATTTTTTGCTGGATGTCCATCAAGGTTACACTATGCTTCAAAAGTTTTGGAAGCTTTCCAGATTGAGCAATCTTTCAACCCTACCTGTGGCCATCAAAATGTCTCTCCAGGATATGGCACGTTGCCACCTTCCATAAAACCACACGCAGAAGGGTCAGCAGGGGCACAGTTGGGCTATATATTAATTCATCGAAAGACATTTCTCGAAAGTATACTGCCATCGTGTATCCAAATGAATTTTTTGCTTATTTTAACATATTGCAAGTCTTACGTAGGTCTACAAAACTGATCAAACATTTTGGTTGCAAACTTTTTGAAACCTAGAGAGCTAGAGATGGAAAGGGAGTTATTACTCAGAACTAGGTCATGAGTCCATGTGTAAGAAGCCTTGGATAGTATGTGGACCAAAAAAATCATGCAATGTGTGGCCTGCTACGAAGTCATATCTGACCTTTTAGTGGGTTCCAGGCTTCACACGAATAACTGTCCTCTCCTGTCATAGTCACATTCCTGCCACTTTCTCACACATCTCTAACAGGTGCTTATCAATTCTTTACGCCATGCACTTCCTATCTCCAGAAGGCCTACATGTCAAAGCTACATCCCAAAGATGACTTATAAGGCTAGAGAAAAAGGCCTACAAATGACCACCAAGAGAGCCAATGACGATTGTGGATATCTATATCATTCTAGATCATCAAACTCAGCATTGTGTTAGGTGACAGGTGTCATGGTGTCCTAAAGCACCAATCTAAGGGGGTCAATTCTGCATCAGATTTGTTTTTGAGATTTGGGACCTGTAGTCAGCTGCAGGAAGAGCAGCAAGGGATGGTAAACTTGTTGCAATGTGTCCTGTAAGAACGGCTCTATCAATCTTCACCATCTCCTCGCACATCGTCCTCATTAAAATGGGAAACATCTGGGACTTGAGCTACGTGGGCCTTTATTAATATGAGCATCGGTCTGTCCTGTTCTGGGAGCAGCAGACAGATTGTATTTTCCACCAAGTGTTTTTTTTTTCCTTTTAATCAGCTTTTTTTTTTTTTTTTTTTTACAAATTAGCTTCATGTAAAAAAAAAAAAAAAAACACAGTATGCAATGGGGGATGTATGAACCCAGCAGCAAATTATGACTCAGGCAGGACCTAACCTAGAGTTAATCCATTTATGCATACAATAATAGGATATTCCAGCCCAAACCATGGTGATCGTGAGATCAATAACTGTTGATATGTTACTTGCAATCATTGGCTTACAAAAATAAATCTTCAGTATTTCCATGCTAGCTGCTCCTCAATCAGCTCCTAGGCAGCATCAGGAATAATGCATGATGGAAAAATGAGGATACAGCAGCTGAGACCCATGCTATCTGCTCAACAACAAGCCACAGGACTCTCTGGCTACTCGAAAACAATTAGGACTTTGCAGCCAGGAACCGCTTCACTTACAGTTCTGTCCGTCTATTAGGAAAATGAGGTTTGCATGCATTAATAGGGATATGTAGGGGTAGCAGTTCAAATGCATGTACATATATATATATATATATATATATATATATATATATATATATATATAAAATGCACCTAGACAGATTTATGACATATGCACAATCCTTATTTACTTATTTTGTTACAAAGTTTCCTCTACATCCTACATGATGTAGAATGCAAAACATGCAGAACTGTATCTTCCACATCACACTCCAGGGACTAGTCCAGAACTGCTTGCTTTTTAATCCCCCCACCCCTCTATATGAATTGTAGCCAGCAGAAGCTGTAGAATTGATGTATGGCTACCTATTTTTACACATGCAGCAACATCTTGCACAGCACCATCCCATACACTTGCTATTCTCTACTATTCATTGTAGGATCTCAAATGGAAATAAACAACCCATCCTCATCCTTCTCATCATCATCGTCAGGCAGAACAGTGAGACATGGACCTGCACCGGTACCTATAATAACCCTATAATAACCATCACTAGCATCATGGTAGTAGAAAAGAAGAAGAAAGTAGCATCCCGAGCTGACAATTCTGCAATAAGAGCCAGGCATAGGATAATCCATACCTAGCCCAATGCAAGAGCACAAGGCAAGTATGCAGGCAGCAATAAGTGAGATTATTTTAAGTTAATTGATATATAAATAGCCATGGCCGGCTTCCAAGCAGGCCACTGGAAAGACTTCAGACACTGATTCATATCAATATCTTTGAGCATACATATTGCATGTGACTGGAGCGAGGGAGAGAGCCAAAGACACATGCAAATAGTTTCCAACTGCAAGAGGCACCGATGACAGCAGCTAATCTCTGGCTCCAGCATCATACAAGTAAAAAGCCTTAAAATAGCCTCCAGATAATGTTAAGACTAGTTCCTCCACACAGTGCAATGTTTCATTCCCCTGGGTTACAAGACACTCCAGAAAGCAATACAAAAAATAGTCAATTATTGCAAAAAAATAGATAGAAAATAATAATTGCATGCAAAAAAAATGAGAATGCATGAATGTAGGTGTAGAGAGGATTTGTGTGCATGCTCACCTCTATGTCACTCCATACAGAGTCCTGGTTGCACATGTCCCACGCCATTCAGTCCCTGAATGACGGCAGTAAAGCTTTGGAAGTACAATCCACAGGCACACACAGAGCTAACACTCATGCAGGCAACTAGCCCCTTACTGAGGCTGAGCTCTAGGCACCTGTCTTACTACTGTTCCCAGTCACATGACCAAGCTATTAAAGTAGGCTGGTCTGCCACTCTGCCTGCCCTGCTGCTGCTGTTGCTGCTGCTGCTGCTTCTCCAAGCTGTGTGATGTCACAGCAAGGCAGACCCAGCTCCTGTGAAATGAATCTTCCCAGCCACACTTAACCTCTTCCTCCCTGACTGCCAGCTACCCTTAACCGCTGCAGTGCCAGCACCCAGACTGGCAGTGCCTCCTGACACTGCAATATGGGCATTGCTTAGCATTTAACCCTCTCTGGAGCAGCCTGCTGTGGACGTCAACCTATGGATGCACAAGCCAATCGTGGATGCACACACAGGGATTGGTGTGGTTTTTTTTTTTTCCTTCTGGACTGGATCGTATGGAAGGAGAGAAGATTGACAGCAGAAAGAATAGAAGTGTCTTGTCTTCTCACGATTATGGTTGTCTAATATATCATGATCTGTGTCTTAAAGGAAGCCTGTCACCAGAACCCAGCACCACAGATATTACTTACTTATATAGTACTATCATATGCTGCAACCTTTTACAGAGATATTGTCATTACTGTCCCATATAGGGCTCACAATCTAAATTCCCTAAGCCTTTGGAGTATGGAAGGAAATCGGAGTACCTGGAGGAAACCCACACAAACACAGGTAGAACATACAAACTCCTGGCAAGTCACCTGAATCAAATGACGCCCCCTATTCCCCATTGCTGCTTTTGTCAATACACAAATGAGATCTTAGGAACAGTGGCGTAACTATAGTCTTGTGGGCCCCGATGCAATCTTTTGTCCGGGGCCCCTACCTCATCCCTACAGAGAATTCTTGATAGTGATGGTTACAGGTGCTAAGGAGATTAATGAACTTTAGTGTGGTTAGGGTAATCTGTGGGTCTCCTTGGTTTATGGGACAGATGGAAGCTGCAATATCAATACTGATGCCAGTGCTTATGGGCCCCCTATGGCTCCTGGACCACGGTGCGACTGCACCCCCTCAAATTATAGCCCTGCTTAGGAGCAAAAAGGGCTTTGCCAGTTACCTATTTGGAGCAATGGCAATGCCCACAAAAAGGTCATTTGCATATTGACAAAAATGGCAATATCTCAGGAAGCTCTATATCACAAGGGACAAGCGCCACTTTATTCAGGTGACCCTGACTTATCTATCTCCAGGGCTAGGTTGATATGCAGGGTTTTGGTGATACTTTCCCTTTAGGCTGGCCATACACTGGCAGATTTTACAGAAGGATCTGACAAGGTGGTTGAGTTGGCACCTCGCTGGCATATAATACCCAGGCACACAGTCCTGCCCTCCTTAACCCAGAAATACCCATACATTAGACTACATGAACACAACCATGTGCTTTGTCAATGTGCTGTGGTTTTTAACTGACCCACTGACCCATCTTTTACTTATGGCCCCATACACACCACCAGGTATTGTTACAGATCCATGTTGGGGGCTGGGAGTCCAGAGGCAAAACTCAGGACAGGTCCTATTCCATTTTAAATGAGTCTGTGGAGGGCACAAATGGCACACGGATATCATCCCTGTGCTGTCTGTGCAGATTTCTCACGGACTCATGTGCGCACACGTTTGTATGCATGTACCCCTTGGGAAAACCTGTTTATGGAAATCATGCCTAAATTTACTTTATCTATTTTAGTTGGTCATATGAGGCCAGACAATCTCTGAGTCAAGTGTTGGATCCCATGATCACAGTGTGAGTTTCCAACATGGAAAAACCCTGTGCCAGGAGCTAAGGAGGAGCTTGGGGATATTTGCCCCTGGGGGTATAAATGGTGCCAGTGAATAGCTGTAAGACAGTCATGCAGAAGCAGTCAGACTGAGTGTTTGCCTGGATCAATGTCCACATAGCTATGACTCTGCCCCCTATGGCATTAGGTCATCTTAGCTATTGAGATATGATTTATGGTTGACCTTTCCTCCACATCTACTGGAAGTCTATTCCAAGCATCTACTATTCTTTCAGTTTACCCATCTACTGTACCCCTATTTTCACCTGCTCCCTAATTTTAGTATTGTTCATTCAGCATATATTCTCAGCTGTTCTTAAAGTTTCCATAGAAGTGAATGGAAAGAGCCATGCATGCACTGCAACAAACGGAACAAGTGCTGTGAGACCCCAGGTCTGGAGATAGGTGTGGGGTCCAGAGGTAGGACCTTCATAGCTATGCCTTAAAAGTCTTTGATGTGTCTTAGGGTAAGTTCACACTGAGGAATTTTTTGCAAAAGAATCCACTACAAGAAATCAGCTTCCGAATTATTTCAACGGGGGCAGAATTTGACCAGTCTTTGGGTGGCTTCTGCCCAAACCTACCTTGGAAGTGAATAAAGGTAAGGCCTAGTTCACATCTGCATTCGCATTTCCGTTGGGGGGTCCCTAAGCGGCCTATACGCTTAAAAAAATGGTTACCTAAGGAAACCCACGGACCCCATAGACTATGTATAGTCATGGTTTCCGCACGAAACATGCGGAGAGAAAAGTGCTGCTTTCAGGATTTTTCTCTTCGTATGTTTCGTGCAGAAACCGAGCAATAACCACACAGACCCCATTGTAGTCTATGGGGTCCATGGGTTTCCCAGGTAACTACTTTTTTATGCGTACAGGTTTCCATTCGGGGGTCCAC